>NW_017305683.1:2568257-2584394 GCF_001594115.1 Trachymyrmex septentrionalis
GTGTGTGTGTGTGTGTGTGTGTGTGTGTGTGTGTGTGAAACAAAAAAGAGATGATCATGGAAAAGCTACTGAAAATTTATTTTAGTTATGTACGAATAAATCTTAAATACAATCGTCTTTTCCTTTGAAAAAAAATAAGTATAATAATAATATAAACTAATGCTTTTCATGAAAATTTGTCGAAATCGTATAATAGCTTAATCCTTTTTAGCACTAAACGAGAAGAGAAAACAGAGAACTTCAAATAATTAGTAATTTTACATGAAAGATAAAAATTATTACGTTATACTAAAAAAAAAGTTTGGTTGCATTAATTAATTAATTAATTCTAGTTGAAAATTTACACAAATCAGAAAATTTCTAGTTAAATCTATTGCAATTCTAATTGAAATAATCAAAATTCTGACTGATATGATTGGAAGCTTCTTCCGGTTAATTAATTTTCAACCAGAAATTTTTGTTCAATATAGTTTCAAAATTTTGTACGTTTTATTTAAGGTACTTTTTTAAAGTTCTCTTATATATGTTATCGTATACAGTATCAAAAGATTATATTAGTGCATGAAGAATTTAATGTAAATCAGATAGAAACGTAACTTAATTAATTAAAAGAATATTTGAAAGCTGAAGATTATACGCTAGTTTTAAAATTATGTATATTTTATTTATAATAATTTTATTTAGAATATTTTTTCTAACCCATACAAGAGACAAAGTCCAAAATTGAAACATAAGACATCTTTAAGATGTTTTTTTAGGAATACGCCAAAGACGTCTTATATCTCGATTTTGGATGTATTATCTGGGAAAGTTTTCTTATATTATCGCATACATTATATCAGTGCACGAAGAATTCAATATATTGTAAATCAGGTGTATAAGCGCTTTCAATGATAATTAAAAGCAATGTTTTCCTTCTCGAGGGAAAAATACGCTATAACTGGTACTCGCCAATTAAACATTTAGAACGCGAACGAAAAGGAGAGGGAGAGCGATGTGTGTTTTTGTCGGAATTTCCGGTAGTGATTTATCAAACGGGAAAGATCGTATCTGACGGATGGACGGCGGCAAGAAACTTCTCCTCGAAGTCACGAGAAGAAGAAGAAGAAGAAGAAGAAGAAGAAGAGGAGGAGGAGGAGGAGGAGGAGGAGGAGGCAAAGCGAGAGAAGAGAGAAGAAGAAGAATGCTTCGGCATCGCATCTCGTGGGCACGCACCACGTGTCCATGTCTGCCCACGTCATTCTATCTCTACATACTGTACGCATACGTTGCGTGCGAGTGTGCGTGCGGATAGGCACATGTGAACGAATGGGTGGTACGTACGCATTGCGTAGATCCTCTAATACGCGGGCTAATAGGCCGGGCTGGCGCTATCGAGTGTCAAACGGGCCGAACCGTAAGAAAAAGTCCCGTAGGCGCGGTATCGCGGGGGCTTTTTGACGGAAAGCAGCCGGACGCGAGCGGCAGGAAACTCTATACGGTGTCCATGTACAACGGGCACCATCTCGGCTCTCTCACGCGACAACGAGAGGCCAACGAGCACCGAGCCGCGGAGCCTTCGACGTATCGCACACCGGCACTTTGGGAACCCTTCCAACGCGTCAGGCCGACGTGACAGCTCGAGGAAACGCACAAGGAGTGTCCTCGAAACCTGAAGAACCCTGCCGCTGTAGTCCTTACGCTCTC
This sequence comes from Trachymyrmex septentrionalis, assembly GCF_001594115.1. Classification (NCBI taxonomy): domain Eukaryota; kingdom Metazoa; phylum Arthropoda; class Insecta; order Hymenoptera; family Formicidae; genus Trachymyrmex; species Trachymyrmex septentrionalis. The sequence continues at coordinate 2,569,944 of NW_017305683.1, forward strand.
TACCTAGGTCCTCGAGCCGGACAAATTCGGCTTCTCCGAACGAATGGGGTGCATCCTTCGGGCGCATTCCTCGGAGGACGCACGCCCCCTTCTCGAATCTTTCTCTAGTGGATAGTTTTGAATTGAATTGAACGCTACTCGCGTATACAAAAGCGATAATGCGATTCTTAGAGCGTGTCAAATTCGCCGGCGGCAACGTCAGATTAGCACTGATTGTAATTAACGACTGTGTGCTCTTCTGTACGTTTTGCACTTTGCCATGTAATTATATTTAACACAATTGTTTTAAATAAAATTCTCATTTATGATCATCATCAACGATAAGGATTTGTCGCGCGATTCGTCATATTTTCTCGGTAAAAGGAAGCTACGTGTGGCGGCGGCGGCGGCGGCGGCGGCGGCGGCGGTCTCGTAAAAATTACCTGGCAAATTGGAGTGGCCGGGATGATATACGGGTGTGCCGCTTGTGTTTCTTCATCGGTGACCTAGCGTTGCCGGCACGGAGGGGAAACGCTATTGCGGGGGTCGTTGGCGGTCGCGAAATGTCGGTCGCGCGTTAATAACCCGCTCCGGTTCGGGACCAGGGCGAAATTTATGGTCCCACCAACGTTTTGACAAGCGCGCGAGGAAATTTATCGGCAGTGAACGCGGGAAAGAGAGGAGAACGGAGAGGAGAGAGAAGACGTGGGCAAGGTGGTGGCACTTTTTCGTTGGCCAACCCTGGCGACGATGTTTTGAGCTATTAGACGAAACAAGGCCTCGCTGTTTTACGACCGCTCGCGATCCGGAGCGTGCCACCGGGACACGATCCGCCATCGTAAACGTGAGGGCCCGGGAAATATTCTCTAATCTGGTACAACCGAGGAACTTTAGATTTTGACCAAGAGAGTGAGAGAGAGAGAGAGAGAGAGAATCTGAGTGATAAAGAAATAGCGATTTATAATCCGAGAAGAATGCATAAGAATTCTAGAATGAAAAATTAATTGTTTTACTATTAATTCTAGAATTAAAAATTAACTGTTTTACTATACTTTTTATTTGTGTAATGCTAATAGGAGAAATTACGAGTAAGCGAGAAATAATGATAAATTAGTTTGTTATTTATAATAATTGTTTATTCAATTGTTACCTAGGGACTTCTACTGCATGCATTCTACGGATCTACAATTCAAAACAATCTCTTCCAAATTACAGTTTAGTTAGATTTAATTTTTAATACTGGTTTAGTTTTAAATGCGATATTTATGATAGGAGTTGACAGTTTGGATAGTTAAGATTTAAATTTAAACGCTAAATTAATACTAAAAGTACCGAGCGGTTATTAATTGTTTCTATATTAATTCCTTTTAGATTAATATTATATTTTTTATGCGAAAAAGATAGAACTTTGAAATTTTTTAATTTTTTTAATAATGATCGTTTATTAATGAAATGTTTGATTTTTTTTTATTACTTATTTATTTTACTTATTTATTTTTTGTAATTTATTAGCTTGGTTTTTTGGTAAGAAATATTGGTACTTTTAATGTTAAATTACTATTTTTATATTTTACGGCTTAATAATCTTTAGACAGAAAACTTGCATAATATTATACATTACATTTGTAATATCTATATATAAAAGATATAGATACAGATATATTACTAGGTGCAATCCGATCTCTGCAACGAGATCGTATACGTGATAAATAACTTATTACTCGGGGATATATAATCGAGAATAGATAAGCGGTCTTTCTCAGAAATGGTGTTAAAAAGTATCGTAAAATAGTTACGAAGATTGAATAATTAGGTGGCGCCGTGGACACTTTTCCGAAACTGCACTCGAATCAAATTTCCGTCCTATCGTCCTGATATTTTTATATCGTCCCGCGGCGAAACGAGATGACTTTTACGATCATCGTCGTCATCTTCATCGTCGCGGAGAGACTTTCGAGCAACATCGTAAAAACGATACAATTTTCTCGAAAACTCGTAAATCCTCCTTCGTAAACCACTTGTGGCTCGCTTCTTCGTATGATCGTCATGGTTGAGAAACTTTGACAACCGAAGCTTGCAAGTGCGAAGAGACATAAATAAATCGTGATTGTACCAAATGTGCTAACTGATGCTAGTTTTCCTTCCAATTTTTTCTCACTTCCAAAGTACCTATCTCAAACTGATAAAGGTCAATCGCTCTGTATTTTAAAAATGATAAAAGACGAATATTAAATTCCTTTCAAGGCGTAGCTTACAGATTGATAAATTATTTTATTTTATAAAATGAAATATGCATCAGAATATGATAATGATTCCCATATAATTTTAGGTTTTATAATTTAATAGATTAAGTAAAAGAAGAAATCCTATTTTTAATCGGGGCGGATCTAAATGCGTTTAATAATATTTATTTGCAAATATATTTTTCAGCTTTATAAACTTTACTCTCCTTAATTTGACAGAATCATATAAGATTCTTTATACAAAAAAAAAAAAAGAATTATCTTATCGAAATATCTAAAAATTTATATAAATACAGATTTGAAAATAATTTTGTTGCCATCAAAATAATTAAGTATGTAGGATATTCAAACATGATGAGCAATGTTGTAAAAAGTTTGGACATTGTAGCGATCAATTTGAACGTCCTACATATTACAATTACTTTGACAGTCGAACAAAATTATTTTCAGATTTGTGTCTGATAGGTAAATTTTTAAATAACCTTAGCAAAATTGTTCTTACCATGCAAGATTACTTACGCAATTGAGAGAATGTGAACGAGGGGGCACATCCGAGCTTTAAGTTAAAATTACAGAATTAAAATTAAAAAAGAAATTGCAGAAAGACGCTCATTCCGTCTTCGTAAAAACCACTCGAATCCACCTCGACTCGTAGGGATCGCAAAGGGAGTTAATGGATCGCATCGCGCTCTCCTTCGCGCGTAATCGATAACCGCGCTCATTCTCACACTGGACGTAGGAAAGAGCGCTTTTTGCTAGCTGCGGCCGGTCCGCCATCGCTGACCAGCGAGCGATGCACGTGCATAATGCACGGCACACGCACGCGTACGCACGCGCTTCTCTTCTCTCTCGCGTTTTCTCTTTCTTTCTCTGAGTCCGAGCAGCTCGCGGATGTGCGCACCATCGCACATGCGATTCGCTCAAGTTAGCGAACAGCGAGGTCCAGCCGGAGGCTCTCTTTCTCTCTCCTCTCTCCCTTTCTCTCTGTCTCTCTCTCTCGGCCGTCATCATCTCGGACCCGAGCTTTTATCAGGCCCGAATCGCCGCTAGCCGGCCACATGTGTACCAAGCAAAAAGTCCCGCCTTGAGGCTACGCTCTCGCCTTCGTTCTCTCTGCGAGCTTTGAGGACCACAACCGTGGCGGGTGGCCGAGGCGGGTAATAAATTTATGACGTCTCGCAGTCGACGGAATTCGCAAGCGAACGCGGAAGAGACGATCGTTTTGTATGGACCATGGAAGCTTCATTTTCCGACGCTGCTGTGAGAAGAAAGTAGCGAAGTATAATAAGCTCGACGGAAAGAAACTCCTTTACACACGAAAGGAACGATTCCGTTCTGTTGAAATATCTACGAATTTGGATGGACATAGATCTGAAAAAGATTTTGTTTAATTATTAAAATAATTATGTAGAAAACGTAAGTATAAGTTAAGAGACTTATCAAAAAATGAATTCTACACCAATTACTACATATATTTGACCACCTAATAATATATTGATAATAAACGGAAACTGATAATTAATATGAAAAAAATTAATATGAAATAAAATTTTTCTAATGCGTTCCATGATTCAATTAGCCCCGGAACCGGGATAGTTCGATTAAGATTATTAAAATAAAGATTGATGTATTAAGCTACATCTTTGGCTACATATTAATAAAACTTTTATAAAAATATATTTTAAACACGAACCCCGCTTCGCAGGACAAAACAATTCTTTTTGCAAAATTTGTTCATTTCGTGCAAAAACACGTCAAATAAGCCTAGTTTTCGAGATTGGACATAAGGGAACTAAATTTATAATATTTATCACTGAGGAAAATCTCTTTAAAGGAATGAAATTTTGAGTAAGTACTATAAGAGTCGTCACTAAATGAGTCATCAGTACAGTTCCATGATTAGTTCTACTATCCCCATTCGTTCATTTTTTAAAAACATTAACAATATACGATAACAAAGACACATAAACAAAAAAAAATCTGTTGGACTTTATTAAGTAAGAAATACACTTACTATCTAGAAAGAAATCGCATATCTCAGACAATTATATATGATTGTAAAACAAAAATTTTAAGAATAAAAATGTTTACTTAGGTGTACGATTTTTTGAAATTGTGGCATAACTTCTATCATAGATGTGTTCGCAATAAGATATTACAGCAGTCGCTGCTGCTCAGACACGTTTACGCGTGTCTCGCGTGTTTCGTTTTTAATGTAGTCTCGATTATTCTACTTACCCCTATAGTCAACTGATCCCGGTCTCCCCTATGTCAAATAGAGAGGAAAGAAATAGAAAAAATAATAAAAAATCAAATAAATATATAAATGAGTTGATATTTCTATTATTTTAAATCGCAAATGATTAAAAGATGAAATCGATATGTCAAATCGTTTATGTTTATTGCAGGCCATCGAGACAGGGGATCGAATTTGCCATTTGAATATTTAAATAAATAAAATTAGACCCTCCCCTCCCTGTATTGCAATCAGGATTGCTGTCGCGATCGGCAACGTCGCGTTCCGGCATCGTGCTCTTGCAACATGACCCCGAAAGACCTCTCTATCACTCTCGCAGACAATGCGACGGTGATAATTCTTCGTTTTCCACTGAGAGAGAGAGAGAGAGAGAGAGAGAGAAAACTGGGGAAAGCTCGCGTATGGGACAATGATAAAAGCCTTTGACGAGGCCGCATCCGCGTTGAACTCGATAGAGACCCGATATCTACTTCAATCCTTCGTCCCACGATAGCAGATCAAACTTTTTAATCGGCCACATGAACCGATTGCATAATCGTGCCAATTCGTCACGGCCAGACCAAAAAAGCTGAGGTCCATGTAATCTTTTTCCACTCCAATTCCCATTGAATCGACCCGCGTTATCGCAGCGGGATAACGTATGTGAGGCCCACAAAAGGGTCAATCACCGGCGGCTCGTCGTTAATGCCATCGATGCTGCAACATTTATTTACAATAAAAAGCATTACACGATTCGCGATGCTATTGTTATTTAGTGGTGAATGATCTAATTAGAACTTTATTTGTTTAATGTGATAGTCATAAGATAATATAATTGGATCGCGTCATTTCTCTCAATTTTTTCTTTTATTCTGTAACAATCTAACAATTATGATTTGGCGCGAACAAAACACATTTACATATTCACATTTGGCAATCGTATAAAACAGTTTATATTTAATTAAATACGATTAAATTTTTAAATAAATGCGAAAAATATTTACAGCTAATTGAAGAGTTAAGTTAATGTTATAGAAAGCACATATCTTTCACATAGTAATAAAATATATTACTATGTGAAAGATATGATAATTTAATATCATATACTATAGCAGCAGAATCGGTGCTAATATATGATATTAAAGAACACGTATAACAAAAAATTACAGTTACTGTTTTTAATAACTGTGACGTAATAAGTGTATATTATAACTCCATTTCTTTTTTTTATTATCTATAATTTTATTTTAACTGTGACTGTATCTAAGTTAAATAAATTGTATATTTTTTAATATAGTTTACTTATCTTAGTTACAGTTAGTTTTTTTAATACAATAATTAACTAATTTAACATTTATTTTTACAACAAACTTATTCATCATTATAGGCAGATCAAAATAAAGTGTTTAGTGATTATTTTTCTTATGATTGAAGAATGTTTTAATCTGATACAATCACACTCTGTAAATGTCTATATTAAAATTAAGCTGAGATTCTTTTAGTATATAAAGACATCTTAATATCAATTTCACAATTTTTATTTCAAGTGTGTGTCAATATAAATAATGTAGCATATAATCGAAACTTTTAAAGTAAAAATCCAATTCGTCCGATAGAGTTCTCTATCTCTATAAATTCAAAACGAGAGAAGATCTGAGACAATCTAGGTCATTAAATGTTCCAACAACTTCGCAACTTTTCAATACTTGGACCAGGTCTCGTTCGTTGGCTTCGACAATGGAAAGGCATGCGCTCGTCACATCGCCGATAACGCAGTCGCGCAACAACAATGCCAAGTTATAAATTATAATAATAGCCGAGGACATTGTAATCGGAACCGCAATTAGTCTCAGTCGGCACTGAGCGACCTGAGTGGGGAGTCGGTTTATTGTGTTCGACTGTTATCACAGCAATTTTTCATCGCGACTTCCGATAGAAATTCTCTCTACTTGCTCAATCGTTCGCATGTCTACGTAAAGAGACATTCGCGTTTATCTACGCGTAATTTAAGAAAAAAAAGGTATTAACAGAATTTCTTTAATCATTCGTTGATGATTACGGCTTGTAGGGCACTGAATGTTGTCTTCTAAAAAGAATGATTATTTATGGCACATCACTCCACTTTATTTAATATCAGGGAACTTTGCTCTAATTAGAGGAATTCGTCTTTAAATATTTAATTAATAGGTGCATATTATTTTCTATCAAGTATTTTCTTTTTACACAAGTATCTATGTCTATTACTGCCAAGTTACGTTCATGATACGCAAACTACGACGGCATACTTTCTCGATTACAAGGCTTGTACACGAGACGAATCGGTGGGCCACGTGTCGGTATCGAGTCTCAAATTTCAAAAGCTTCTTAAAATCGGGCCCGAGAAGTGAGACGTACCTGCTACGTGTCACGGTTCTATGGTTCGTCGAAGTCGTCCATTAAAAAAGAAACAAGACGGAGAGAAAAAGAGAGAGAGAGAGAGAGAGAAAGGGTTAAACTCCTCGGTACATAAACGTCGGCCAGAGTATTGTGACGTCTTTACTATCGAAGGCCAACAAAACGATGGCGGCAATACGTTGCAGATTATATATAATCGTTGATATCTTTATTCAATAATTTATTGAAGTAATCATTCGTTTGTCATTTATGTGTTTTTATCTCTTTCTATTTTCTCGTGGTTTATCTCGTCGAACTTTTTCGCGATGTCATCGAGCACCGATCCTCCGGACTTGACTTCTTCGGCGAATCCTGTCGGAATGTTGAAAGGCCATGACGATAACGCGAATATACATATAACGCGAGTCTCGCTAAGCCGCTAGTATTCACGGGTATGCCCGTACACATGGTGGCTCTAGTACCTCGATACTATGGTGGATACTCGCTCTTTGTCAGCCATACCAGTCGAGAGTCACTCACGAGGAGAGTGCTTGAGACAGTGCAGAAGGCCTCGGGATCTCCTCTCACTTCTTCCTCTTATCCTCCACCTTAGGTGACGTCGCGGCGTCAATCGTTTTTCTGACCGTTGCAGTCTACAGTTTTCGGATCAGAGTATCAATCATGTAGCTTTTTCCGTGTAGCGGAAATGTGAAAAATGTAAAAATTTTATGTATGTACATGTATATACACGTACATAAGACAATTTTTACTTTTCATGTTCCGCTCTCTAATAAAAAAATTATGTAATTGATCCCGAGAAAAGTGTAGAATTAATGAAATCTCTTCATCGGGAAGTTCGGCCTTTAAGGTAAACGACGTAACGAGCGAAACTCTTTGTGATGAATCGCAAATGAAAAAAATGAGATTATAAAAGTTGCACGAGCAATGAACGTTATTAGAATATTGGAGGCTAAATTGCGAATACTTCAAAGAAAAAGGATACTTTGTAGCTTTCGATGAAATGAGAGGCAATTATGAAGGACTAACTGTCATGCATATATGATTACTTTATCTTCAATTCTATAAATTTACCTGGCATGACGTTTTTTTTTAAATATACAGTTAGATAAATGAATAGGAAATAGGTTTCGACTTATAAAAATATATATAAAGGCTAGGAAGCCGGGTAAGATGTTAATACAAACAAACAATATTTACATTATTATATAATACTGATATTTATTAAACCTAAAAATAAAAATAAAAATGAAATCTAACATAACGATTAGGAAAGAGGTTTATTGCTAAGAGAGAGTAGAAAACAGACAAATTATTTTTTTCTAAATATATTTGTTTCTAATTATCTCTGTTAAACAAAGATAAACAGATGTTCATTCTTATACATCAAAGTATAATTTCTTTAAAAGGCGAGTACATAATCATCTCTTATAAGAAAATATATAATCATCTCTACGCAGAAAAAATAATTTTGCTGGATACAGATCTGAACTTTATTAAACCATCAAAATAATTATGTTGGAAAATAAAAAATGATGAGAGAACAATGCTGCAAAAAGTTTTAATGTTTTAGCAGCCGGTGTTTGAGTTTCCAACAAAATTATTTTTCAAATCTGTACTCAGAAAAATTTTTATTCTTTCAACAAAATCATTCTTTCCATATGTAAATTAAAATATTTAATTATAATGTGGATTAATTATAATGTGGATTAATTATAATGTGGACGCAAACAGTTTATAATGAACACTTAGTTATAATGAATGCAATAACAACGATGTGTGAGTCCTAAATTAAATCCCGGTAGGTTTCCGCAATTATTATGCAGCATGAGGCATAATTTTCGAAGCGAACTTGAATTTTCAGATTGAAAGAAGAGTGGGCTCTCGTTTTATCTCGCGAAGAGAGACGCAAACGCAATTACGTTAATGCATCATCGACATCAGTAAGTGCCGTGGAGAAAACCGTCTGCGCAGAAAAATGAAGGAAAAAGAAACAAAGTGAGAGAAGTCAAGGGGTAAGAAGGTTGGGCCCCCCCCCCTGTCTTTCAGACGGTTTCTCCAGTCGTATCTGCCCCATCGATGTTGGGCGAAGAAGACGATGCGGCCGCGGGTCTCGGCGCAGAAGAGCCTGCGGTAAATTCAAGACCTATAAAACGTACAAAACAGACGTACTTCTTTCTGAGAAGAAGCTACCGCGCCGCCATGAGCGTATCGCGGATCACTCGCTGCCAAATGCCAATTATCTTCACTCGCCGTTGGCAATTAAGATGTGCCGCGCTTGGACGGACGCCGAAGAAGAAGGGACGCGCGATATCGGCGGCTAAGGGACGAAGAAGCGTATTACAATTTCGTCGAAACGGCCATGTGAGTTCCCGAGACGTAATAATAAGATAAGACGTCAATCGGTAGAATATATTCATTATAATTACTCGCAATCGGATAATTAATGCTAAGTAATATGTTATAAATATAATATGTCGCGAAAAATATATCGCGTCCGCAAGTTCTCGCAAGATTTATTGAAATGCATTTTATGCGCAGAAAGAACGATTTTGCTAAAGTATTTTGAAAAATTTAACAAATCTAAAGAAGAATAATTTTATTGACCCGTCAAAATAATTATACAGAAAATTCAGGCATGAGCGATGCTGTAAAAAAATTTTTAACATTCTAGCGATCAGTTTAAGTGTCTTATGTCTGTTTTCATCAATGTAATTTAATTTTAATCTCAGCTCAATTAATTCTTAATCTTCCTTTAAGTCTTAAGAATTAGACAAAAAAATGAAGATTATTTTCAGATTTATATCTAACTAGATTTTTAGATACTTTGATAAAACTCTTTCTGTCTGTCCATTTCTACCGATACAATATAACTTGAATCTCAGTTTGATTTACTCTTTACCTTCTTCTTAGAATTAGAAAGAGATAGAAAAGAAGTCAACGGAGATTAAAGTTAATCTACGTTAGTAGAAATGGACATTAGAAAACAACTGCGCGTCGCGCGACGAAAGATTAAAATTCCTGGACGCGAACCCCTTTGGTCCTTACTGATAAGCATGTATCGGCGCCCTGCTATGTACCTAGGTGCATGATTTATCGGTATCTACTGCGTAATTACCATGGTAACGCCACGATAAATCGCTACTCGTATTTAACTTGCTATTGACCACACATCATGGTAAACCAGCCCTTCGTCTCTATGGGTATGCGGCCTCGTCTAGTTTCACACGTGGTGGGGCCTTAATGTGTACCGAAAGGGCGATCGATTAGATTGCTGTACAATCGCGACTTCGCCCCCTCCGTGCTTGCGGAAGAACAACGAAGAGCGAAGAGGTGTCATCTTTAACGACCGGAAAACGACTGCGCCGCGACTTCTCGGCCAATTTAATTGATAATTTCAGCGTCGATGTAAGTGGACGAAACTTATCTTCGCGGTTGTTATCAGAATTATTCTTAAAACGGCCTAATTGCCGCGCTAATTAGAGCTATCTTCGTGTCAGCCGATAAGCCTTCGATCCTTTCTTATCTACTAGATAAATATTACATACATTCATACACATATATATGTATACGTATAAAAAAAATATATTATATATATTGAATCACGAGACGCAAGTCTCATCACGTAAATCTTTCCTACAAGATATCTCAATCGAAGCCACGAGACATAGAATGACATTAATTCATTAAGCAATGCTCCGAGGTAATAAAGCTTCTTTGTGTACATACGATTCTATTTATGCCGTATGTTTTTTTACGCATAAATGATACTTTTTCTCTTAATAGATAATAATTCAATATATTTAAAAAATTCGGAATAAAATAATATCAATGATTCTTACGCTATTTCGCGTGTCTCATGACTTCGATTTGATTTTGGGATGAATTTTTCGTCAGAAATATCGACGGTTGGGCTCCACAAGACTCTCCTACAATCACAATAACACACGCGTGCCGTGAGGCGAGATTTCGATGAATGGATAGATAGAAGGAGGATATATATATATATATATATATATATAAAACTCGCCGATAAAACGTAGCACAATCTGGAACAGCTGTAGGGGTTTACAACTCTTTATTCTGCAAGACGTTGAATGCCCGAACTGTCGAAAATTTTATCGATATATTATCGTGCTCGCTCAAATATTTATTTATCGTACGAAATGTCATCGCACTCGATCGGCCCGAGAACGTACCCCCGCAGGAGGGAAATGTCCTTTATTCGACTGAGAGCGGAATACTCTCAGAGGACCGATGGAAAATGTAAATCTAATCGATTAACACATTTTTAGGCGAATTTTATAACAACTAATTGAGGCAACAACGCGATAATAAAATATTTGACATACATTATATTCAAGAAATTCATATCTCGTACTTAGTGTTAATGATTTTTATTTCATGTCAGAGTTGCACATGCCATTTTTATCAAGTATAATTCAGTCTAAAATGATATTTCGGTCACCTAACATTTAATAATAATAATAATACATTTTAAGCATCTAACTCCAATTAACTTAATTGGTAATTAATTAGCCGAATAATACTTGTATCATTTTATATAGATGGAAGTTTTCATTTCTTTTTTTTTTGTTATTTTAAGGGAAAATCCAAATTAAGGATGAATTATTTGAAATTTTGCTTTAAAAACTTTGCTGTTGAATTAATCGATTATGTTAGTTATTAGGTAATCCGAATTTGGTCGAAGCCATTCATAAAAAAAAAAAATAGAATATATAACTTATGAGTTTCATAAAATTGATTTAAATTCCTTATTAACAAATTTATCGTTAATGCATTTTATACATCTTGTTGGCAACTTTATTAGTAATACCATTCTGAAACTCGTAAAAATACGGAAAGAGAGAGAAGGGGGAGGGAGAAAGGAGAGATAGGCATGAATTCTACGATTTCTAGGAACTAACACCCGGAAGTCATTCGATATTAAAGACCGACCATATTCCAGTAAATCGAATATACATACCATATATGCGACGAAATTAAAATAGATAAAGCGTATAAATGGCGGCTCTTTCCGACACCCAGCTGCCCGTATACTTCAATGGGCGGTACTGTCGCGTTTGCGTTACGATTGTTTCTTCCACTACGTCGTTCTCGTCCTGTTCATGGAATTCTATCGTGCCAAAGGGTCAAGAAAGCGCCGTTTCCGTCGTTTGTTCCGTTTTGTTGCCCGCTCTCGTCGGTGCTTTATCGAAATCCCGATGTCTAACAACGGAGGAAAAAAATCAGACGGTCGTACGATGATATGGCGGGATGGAAGGACTGACTCTCGTCAAGCTCATCGGTCTCTTCTTTTGCCGAGAGATGACGAGGAGAAAAAAAGTCAAACGAGTTGATCTAACCCGACGAAACCTATCGTGAACGATCGCCGCGAGTTACTGACTTATTTTCGCTATTTTTCAATGGAATTGTCCACTCTAAATTTGGCTCTAAACTTCGCATAACTCGGTAGAAAAACAGATATTAAAATTATAATACAAATACTTATATATCCTGAGAAAAATGTAGAATTCGCAAATTATATATATAAACAAGAAAAAAACTCAACAACCTACACCGAAAGATCAACGTTAAAATATCTAAAAATTTAGCTTAATAATATATGCAGATTTGAAAATAATTGTTTGAACTATCAAATAATTACGTAGAACGCTTGAATAAAATTATTTGCAGCATTGTTCATATTTGAGATTTCTACGTGATTCATTTTAACGATCCAATAAAATTATTTTCAGATCGATGTATATCTACCTAATTTGAGCTACATTTTTAGATATTTCAGTAAAACCGTTCATTCCATGTAGTTTCTATCGAATAAATAATAATTATGGCAATGAGCTTAGAAATAATATCCGCAAATTATTCATAAATGAATGTAATTTAATTATCCGGAACTGATAACGGTAAGTCTATTAGATCTAATTCATAAATGTCAAACAATTCAATTTTCTTTATGTTACATCTGCTAATTTTTATTCTTATTAAAGTACACTGCATTCATTCTTTTTTATGTTATTTTGCTTTCTTAAAATTAATTAATGTTAATTAATTAATATAAATTAAATAAGTCTTATATACTCAGCGTTAATAACTGTCATTTTTTTGTTGACGTCAGCTCCGGAGAGTTAATTAACAGAAATATCGAATTTGGAAATCTGTAAAGACTTTCTCGTCTAAAACAAATAATAATTTCCATTGAGTCGTACGTGTCAGAAATATATACACGAGCACCTTCTCTATTTTTAATCTCGTAGACGCGGATAAGTGGCATAAAAAGTCGTGACATTCCCACGTTCCTCGTCGGTTAGATTTCGATAAGCCCCCTGTTTGCTCGACCGAAAGAATAGTCCGTTCGCGGTTTTCGGGCCATTAAAAGGGGAAAGTAAAGGGCTCAACAAATATTTGAGGTTCGTTGTTACTGCGTGTGACCTAGTCTGCGTACTATTTCATTTCGCTATGCGTGTATCGTTGCAAATATCACTTGAAAAAGCGAGAAAGATAAGACTCCGCATGTAGACCTCGGTCGCACAGTCCTGCAAATTTGGCTGGATTTACTAGGCTTTTTAGTACAAAATTCTTATATCTTTAAAAATTTAATTTCCTTACAATTGAGAGATTATATCCTGATTAACCGAGAAAGTTGCGATCAAACGACTATCCTAAACGAATTTATGAATTGAAATGATTCATCATTAAGCCGAATACGTTATAAATTAAAATGAAACATGTGATAAAGTAAGATAGCAATATTTTTACGTAACGTAATAATAATATATTTAAGATAAATATATTTAACATAAAATATTTAAATAATATATCTAAATAAAATGATATATATTTTAGGCCAAAAATAACACGAAGAAATTCATATAAACGTTTATTTTACCTGAAACCTTATTTCCAAATCACAAATGTCTTCATACTTTATTCAAATTTAATTACAAACTGAGCCTAACCAATTCTATACTGTAACAATAAATAGATTTACTGTAACAATTTGTAATATAACTTTAAAAATGTCAATTTCCGGGAAATTAGGAACGAGGGGGGGGGGGATTAAATACAACAGATTTTAATCTCTCTTGTTGCTTTATTTCTACAAATTAGCGTACATCGCACTTATAAGTTATGGTTTAGTGCTCGCCCTTCAATGTGCACAGCTACGCCGAGTAGTGTTAACCTACGCCTCCTATCAATCCTCGTAAAAATGCGGTGAATAAATATCTAAGTACAAAAGCACGGCTGTGTCAGCGTAGTAACTAATAAGTGTTAATAATGTATATAATCTATGTCATCTACGTGTTTTAATATGGAGCTGTAAGTTCATTTACAATAGCTGCACGCTCGATATCAGGCCAGTTGTCGGTCCTCGATATATCCGGTCTAATTCATATCCGCCGATCGATTCGATCGAGCTAAAATCGGAGATACCACTTACAATTAGATCTCGTTGAAAGCGAAGGACAATTCACGACTGAACAATTCACTAAAAATCATCGAAAGTCTCCAATTCATAAAAAATGATCTATTAAAATTTAGCTTTTTATTCCCGTTTTCATGCAAATTAACTCATTGATC
>NW_017305683.1:2584494-2600536 GCF_001594115.1 Trachymyrmex septentrionalis
CTCGAAAATTTAGCTTTTTATTCCCGTTTTCATGCAAATTAACTCATTGATCTTCGTCCAACTTACTCTTCTTTTTTGTTTCTAATTCTTAGAACTAGAAAACTGTAAAGAGTTAACTCCGTCGATCGCGAAAATCTTTTATAGCCGCGACAGTCGGGACGATCATCGCCGCGTAAATTCCGGGTCCCGAAATATTCGGTCTGTTAAACGGAAAGCGTCAAGTGCACATTTGTTGCCACCCTCGATCGTATTTCAGCCGTTTATTTGAACGGGACGTGCGCGAGCGAGCCGATCGCCGGTTTATAGCGCGTCTCGCGTACATATACATATATATATATATATATATATATATATATACACACACACATATATACTATATACGTATATACTATATTATTACATTTGGAACGCTCGCGCCGGATACCGTGTATATCGAGCGGCCGCTTGTTTGTTTGGCCTGAAATTCTGCGCTTTGGAATGGCCGGCTGTCATGGAATGATGTCATGGTGAGTATCGTGGCCGCGCCTCGTCCACGTAGTAAAGACTCTCAAGCCGGAGAATGGCCAATCCGCCATTTTCATACGTCGAGCAGGATACGTCGATCCGTTTCTCGGATTACAAAGCAATTATGCCGTTAATAATTTCTTGTTAACCACAAATTATCAAGCAAATCGTACGAAGAATATCGACAACCTTATTGATTCGTCGTATAGGTCGATTCTAATTTGGAGAAGATCTCCTCTGAGGATATCAACATTTAATTTAGCAAAAGTGCAGCATGTGTTAAATGCAGCGGTTTAATAAGTTGTCAGATTTAGAAGGAAAGGACTTTTCTCCTTCAGTATGATGAAAACTAACTCATTTCATCGGCAATTTTCCATTCCCTGATGAAAATAAAAATCGAAGTGTAATGGGATAATAATAGAAGCGTAAACGAAGCTTCTAGGAGGCGAACATTGAAACAACGAAATGTAAAAGGGGTGTTTACCTTCTTTTATGGTCCGTTGTTTCGATTTTCGCCTCGTAGAAGCTTCGTTTACGCTTCTATTACTCTCCCATTACATTCGACTTACGTTTTGATTCTTATGGATATAATTACTTTATATGGGGCCTTTCGTACATTAAAAAATACTATTTGCAAAGCCCATTCAACAAAACGCTCGGACATGGCATATTTGTTTTTTTCGATATATAGTAGATTCATCATGTTGAAGGAGATCAAAATCCATAAAAATCCACCTCTTCTCGTTAAATAAACAATGAAAGAAAATTGTATATAAAAATGAAAAATGTATATTTAATTAAATTAAATATTACATAGTGAATCAAATTAATATCAAAATTAAAAATTTAAAGATAAATAGATAGCAAAATCGTTATATATTAAAAAGAAATGAAACTCAAGAAACTGAAACAATATGATTCTGCCAAACTCTGGCTTGAGTATCTTTAATAGATATGTACGTCTATAGTAAATTTTAGTGCAATTAATTCTGCACTCTACATATATCTTCCCTCCATATTTTTTCCATTGAAATTAGGAAGATAAAGATATATCGCGTTAAATTCGCAAAAAAAAAATGCAATGCTTGTTTTCAAGATATTCACGATATTAATAAATTTACATAAAAGTTATATCATGCTCTTTACGACAATTCGAAACGTCTATCTGATGCAACGAGCTATTTTAGCTCGTTTCAATTTATTTAAAGCATATTATTATATTTACAGGATATTACGCAAGCGTTTTGCACGATAATTGTCGCGATACCGAAATTGCGATAGAAGAGCGATAGAATCCAATTTGTGCGAGAATTCTTTCGAGAAGAACTTGAAAGGTTCGAAATCATATAGTAAATATGTAGCATTTCTTTTTCTTCCTTTTCCTCTCGACTATCTCTCTTCACAAATTCGCAACGTCGTCAAACGTTAGAGATGACGGCGGCAGTTCCTTCTGGAAGCAGGAACGCCGATCGATTTAAGATTGATACAAATGGAATATCCGAAATATCTGCGTTTATACTATTAACAAATTTTATCACTCAAAGCTCGCGTTTAGTCGGGTTTATCCCTCGTACAATCAGACTCGCGCATGTACTATTAATGAATCTCCGTAATTAATCGTTAATTACGTTGTATTTGGCTATTCTTAAGGCTCTGTGTGGCCCGGAAATATCGCAGGGATTTAACACCGTGGGGATTTAATACCGCGGCGATTGATCCAATCACAATTTATTTATGTATTATAATAATTTGCTTATATAATTATTTTCTACAATCATTTTCATTTATACAAGCAACTAAGTCAATGTAACAAAATAGTCGACATAATAAAATAGTCTTTATTTTACTTTCTTTACTTTACGCGACGCATTTCGTACATAATTTTTCAACGCCGTTATCTACAGAATGTCCCAGATCTGAAAAAAATATTTCGTAGACAAAATTCTTCGGCGGCGACTTTTCCTTGATAAGAAATATGACTGTATAAAAATAAGATCATTTATGCGAATAAATTACGGAGAAGTCTCTTTGATTCTCAAATAATTTCATGATAATTTCGATAATTGTATAACTTTGACCTTCGAAATGTATTTAATCTTCCGTCTGCAATCTGTTTTTTTTTTATTGTTCTAGGCTTTCAAAAAATGTGGAAAAATTCAGGGTTACTTTTCAAAATCTCTATTACATTATTAAATATTTGTTTAACAATACAGAAAAGATTTTTGCAGAAATATCTAAAAATTTAGTTAGATACAGATCTAAAAATTTTTTGTTGCACCTCCAAAATAATTATACATATAGGACGCTCAACCTGATTGCTAGAATACATCAAATACGATAAAGGACGCCATTAACGGTTAAAGCTAGATATTTAATAATACAATAATATATATTCTTTATTAAATCAATTTATTTCAGATATATAGATTGGCGATAATTTTCAGATTTTTAACACAATCAGTTTGAAAGTTAATAATCCCTTCTAAATTAAATTAGAAAAACTTATTGCGAAAAATATTACCTCACCAGGGTTGCATCAGGATTTTAGCCTGATTGCTAGAATATTAAAATTTCTTGTAGCGTTGTTCAACGTTTGAAATTTCTTCGTAATTATTTAGATGATCCAAATTATGTTTATATCTGTATCTAGCTAAATTTTTAAATATTTCAGCAAAATCGTTCTTTCCATAAAGTTATTTAAAAGACTCTATCCTCTTTTATTTCTCAAAGAAATTTGAGAGTAAAATTTTGCTTGCGCCAAAAAAGACCCAGATTGTAGATGGAAGATTAAATAACGAAAATTTAGAACAATGACGTTGGCCAGAAAGGAAGAATCACGTGGGATTTCGCAAATTTGTCCATCACGAATATTTATCGCGGCTGATCCGGGACGGTCTACGCGAATTCTTTCTCCGATCATCTGTATCTAGATAGGTAAAAATCGGACGAGTCTACGATACCGCGACGCGCCTCTCGGCACCGCAAAACGAAAAATAAATCGGACATGTTTACCTCGTTTTTGGTCTACATATAATTCGGCCACGTCTCAATACCAGACACGTAGCGATGTGCGTATTGCGCGTAGGGCGTGGACACGTGCGGATGGCCCATCTGCGTACTCGCGTGCGAATGGTGCGCGTTATGGGCGGATATGTACTGGACTGGCGGAAGGGGAGGCTGCAACTCGTGATACCTGACCATCTCCTGAGTCCTGTCCTCCCATGACGATACCTCCGCGATCGCCTGCTCTGAACAGTGACGCTTGATCGGTCTCTCGATCTCCTCCTCGTATCTGGAAGCGAAGCAAAACGTCCCGACGTCTCATACAGAAATAGAAACGTGATAAAAAAAAATCGACAAGATAAATTTCTACCGGTTCATTTTACAACTTTTATTAATAACCGATGTTTGCGTTCGAATGAATAGTGAAGAGAAAGCATGCAAAATTAAAAATAAAAATATGTTATAATAATTATGTAGCAATAAAAGTTAAATTGAAGTCTTAATCTCTCGACATTATATCTTGGCGTGATCTTCTTTAGAGACTCTCAAGTAAAAGTATGGACACTTAATAGTCTGTTCACGAGACAAACACAGCGATATTGCGAAAGATATAGGATGGACTACGTAAAATTGACAAAAGCCTGTATTAGGTATATTTCGAATAATGTTAGTTTAGCTAATTTTTTTTCTATATGTTGACAGCCACTTAAGTAAACTGAAAAAGTGTTCTGAACTCATAATAATAATCTGCAAATAGCTTAACCAATAATGTAATATCCCACAGCAAAATTATATCACAGGAATAGTTTAAAGACGTTTGTAGGACATCCGTAATATATGTATGTATATATTTCTGCTGTGTGGGATGCATGTATTAGAGATTATTATAGAGTGCATTCTGTTTCACGCATGATGCATCATTTATCCTTATTATTCACCGAATGTTAAACAAGGATAAATGATGCATCATGCACATCATGCGTGAAACAAAATGTATCCTTAGTAAAATTTAAAAAAAAATTGAAAATGTTTAATTTGAAAATCCAAAATTTATTAAAATGCTCATATTAAAGCTAGTCCTCGAGGATTTTCAGCAAATTTTGATATAAATAACGCATGATCACGCATTGGTCAGCGAGCGTTTAACTTTTCGTCATATAAAATAATTGTTATAATTCAATTATTTTCTCTACCAAAATCCAAGGAGGGAGAAGCGCCCTTTTCCCTTTAAAATCACGTCGCCTATTTGTCTCAAATCTAGATTTTTACTCGATGGTTTCTATTTTAAGTACAATTCTTTTTAAGTCAAAACTATCGAAGTAAGTTGAATCTACATTCTTTTTAGAAAGCATCCTTCGATTTGAAGTTATTGTGAAAAAGCGCAATTATGGCGATTTCTCTACCTGTTGAGTAACCATTGCGAGGCGGTGGTGACTTGCACGGGCGGGTATTGGTGTATCGGTGCAGTTTGGGGTGGTAAGTATTGATCGAGCTCATTGCTCTCGACCTCGCACTCCTGGAAGTTCACCGGAAGATTCAGACCGAGCCCGCCCAAAGTTCCGAGACCATTTAACTGGTTCTCCTCACCGGGGAGGCCATCTCCGATCTCGATATACCGAAGATCAACCGCTGGTTGTTGATGTGGGGACTCACTCGACGGTGTGCCGACCAAATCCTGGTAATACACCGTGTTGTTCTGCGGAAGCTGATTGCTCTGCGAATCAAGCGTCTTCATTTCGCAGAACGTCAACGATTAGAACGATTAACTGGGGATGCAAACGGCTCGCGCGCGTGCAAAAGCTTTGAATAATTATATTTACAAGAAGCGAGCTTTTTGCAGTTCTAAATTCAATATAATACATTATAGTAGCCTATCGCGTAATTATTAAAACGTTCAAGTCACAATTTAATCAGCAATTATATATAATTTTTTTATATTAAGTGAAAATCGAATCTGAAATATTCAATGAAACGCCCGGGCAAAGCAGGTCTTAGTGCTTAATAATACTTTTTTGTGTAAATTTTATAATTTTCAAGCAAACTGCTAATCATTTGCCAATTCTAAAATGCAATCCTAGGCTAAAGCTGGAGTACATACTTCAGCTATTGCATATGTAATATCACGGATTAAATTTTATCTTTGTAATTCTTATAATTTTATAATTTTTACAATGTTATAAAACTTAATAATTTTTTTCACTTTTATAATTTTTTTTAATAGCTCTATAAATCTTCCAATAAAAATTCTTTGATTTATATTAGATCGATCTAAGCTGATCAGCCAATTAGATGAAATTGAAGATGAAATATGTGATTTTTGCTCTAATGTGCGAGAAATATAGTTTTGGATCGTAAATTATTCCTTTCTCCATTAAATATAATAACTATATATAACTAAAATGAAAATTAAATAGCAGACAACTTACTACTTAATTTTAAATTACTATTATCATTAATGTTTATTGTTAGTTTTTGCAATAATCTTAACGCAAATAATCTTGAAATAGCAGAAACATGTAAGTATCATTAATTATCTAAATCTTCTCATCAAATTCGAAATTCTCGTCAGAAAATGAAAATCGCAAGGGACGTGTTGGTAGATACCTGATTGATATAGTGCTGTCCCCTGGGCGTTGTAGGGGGTGTCGGCGGTGAAAGACCCTGACTGGGTGTCGTGGGTGGCGAAGAGCTTACGCCACTTTGCGGTGAATTGGGTCCTTGAACACCTCTAGGACTCATGTCCTCCTGCTTCAACGACCTGGTAACGCTGAATGTCACGTTGCTCTGACTCCTCGTGGGCGAACTTTCTCGGCCGGATGTCGGCCCGTTCTGCTTCCGACGTCGTGGTTGATACTTGTAATCGGGATGCTCGCGTTTGTGAATAACGCGCAGGCGGTCGGCCTCTTCGATGAAGGGTTTCTTGTCATTGTCGGACAGGAGCCTGTACACAATCAGTCGTAAAAAATTTAAATTATGCTAGGCAAAACGTAATTTTTGTATACGTATTGCACGAGCTTTGCAGTATATTGTTCTAATATTTGTAATATTTTTTAAATTAATATATTAATGCTTTTTGATATCTCCGCATGACTCTTTTGATTTGTAGTTGTTTTCTCTTTTGAGATATTTTAATAATGGATTTTGGAAACTGTGAAATTTTTCTTGAAAAGGTCTTGCATACTGAAAACAAATATAATCAATTTTGATAAATATTTAGTTGAACATTGCCAACTAAATATTTATCAAATATAAAGATATATTTATTTGATACAAGAAATGTTAATTTGACTTAACAATCATTTTTTTTACTGAACAAGTATTTATTTACTGTAAGTAAATGTTTAGTTGGCAGTATTGAACTAAATATTTATTAAAATTGACTGTATTTTTTTCTCAGTGCACTAATTATATAGAAAATTAAACTAAAAATACTATCCATCATCGAAATATGAAAAGAGAACAAGGACAAAAAAAAGTCATGTGCAGATGTCATGCATCACAAGCAATAATATATTAATATATTAATGAAATAAAAATATCACAAAATAATACGTTAAAAACGCTTAAAGCAATAAAAAATTTTAAAGCATACGTTTCAGTTAATTTTTAAGTGCATCTGAGCACCTCAGAATTGGTCATATATGTCGATAAATAAGTAATAATGAATGAGTAATCATAAGCTGTGTTCAACAACGGTAATTGAACAGTAACTGAAGGAGCCTCAAATGAAATAAAATTTTTCCAAATAAAGTAAAAATGTCACCTATGTAACCAGCAGTTACATGACTGGATAGGAAATCTAATGTATTATTGAATCTTGTGTATTATAATTTTTATTTACTACATTATAAGTTACATAATATATAAAAATTAACTCCTTTCATTACACGGAAAGTACAGTTTTGTTGAAGCATCTAAATATTTAAGTAGATACAGAGCTAGATACGGAGCTGAAAATAATTTTATTTCAGTTATCAAAGTATTTATGTAGAACGTTCAGGCCCAATTTTTCATTATCCGATTAACTTGTAGTTAAGTTTAACCTGATATTTCGCCCAATAGACTTCATCCACGACATCATCGTAGCCCATTGGATAAAACATCAGATTAAGTTAACCAGAAAATGAAAAATCGGGCCTCAAACTGATCGCTAGAATGTTAAAACTTTTTGCAGAATCGTCATCAGACTTGAGTCTCTTACATAATTATTTTGACAGTCCAACAAAATTATTTTAAGATTTGTATCTAATGTACCTAAATGTTTAGATACTTTAGCAAAATCGTTCTCTTTGGGTCTGCAGGACCCAATTTTCCATATAATTAGTGCGGGATCCTTTCCACCAAATAATGTTGTAATTTTTAGATTTACAATCACGTAGCAAATCCCTTAGCCATGAAATCTGTCGTCGGCTCGACGTGATTCACGTCTCTCGCGTCGCGTGTATTATACACAAGCGAGCGACCGTCTCTCCTCGCGCCGTTCGCGGCCGAGCGTTTCTCGCTACCCGGGGCATCAGAAGAGGCTTGGAACGAGAGCATTTCCATCGGCGTCTGATATGTACCTCGAAGAGTCGAAATGGGGGGGTCTGGTTAATGTTTCTGGGCGCGTTAAGGCGCTCGAAAGGCGCGCACAAGACTGACGTCTGCCTCGCAGAGCGGCTCGGTGGGTGCGGGGCTCGGTGCACAGTTACGGTCCTTAAATGCTCTTTGTGTTTATATTCCCACTGTGAGCTCGTAAAGCCCGCGACCGATAAGGTTTTCCGGTGTAATAGAGAACGTCCGAGAGATTCCAGGGTTTCCGTCGTGCTACGCCACCCGATGACTTGTGCCACCTTACGCCTCTGTATCTAGAGATTGAGATTGAGATTGAATTTAACCAATTAGAAGAAAGAACACCGATATCAAGTTTAGTAAACTTTGCTTCGATCGATCAAATTCAATTCCAATCCGATATAGACATTAAGCGATTCACATTGTTTACCCTTTAAACGTCCCATATAGCACGGATTCTTCAAATGACAATTTTCTTAAAAACGTTCAGAAAACGTCTCTATCCTCTGGACATTTTGAGGACGTTCCCAGAATGTCTCTCGGACATAAAGTGTACTGTGTAAGGTCCTGTCATTGCATTAATAATAAACTCATCCCGCGACATGCAGAATGATCTCAGATTCGCCGCGCTTTCTCTCAAGATATCTCCGATTCAGGCCGTCAGCGTCCGCTTCTTCTGAGTTTGATATCTCTTTCACACACATTGGAATTGCTAATATGTTTCTTTAACTGCATCGTAAATAATATCCGTCGTTCGAAGTGCAAAATAAAGTGGAAGAGAGTGTCATGAGAACCGTTTGAGGAAGCTGGTAATACATCATCTGGAGTATTCGCAAGTATTCGGGATTTAAATCCCACGACGGGAGCTAAACTCTCGAGCGAGTTGACACACGTTGAAGGCACGTATCTCAAGCTTTAACCGGCGGTGTTTTGTCACCGACAAGAAAGAAGGAGGGAGAAAGAAGAGCGGTAGAAGATCGGAGAGAGAGATGGAGAGAGAAAATCCATCTGGTCAATGGACTTGCCACGAGCTTTTTTTTGGCCAATGGGTGCCGACGATAGCGAGCGACGTCGCAGCCTCTCTTTTTCCTTCGCCAGATGCAACGCAGGATCAGCCAATTTAGATCTGCTTCTCGCCAGTATCTCTACGAGGTTATTTGTACATACGTATCAAATGTTACAAAGGAGGGAGAAGAAGAAGAGAGAAATTCACACGGCCAAAGGTCGCATGATACTCAATCTCGATGAATTCTCTCATCGTGGGATTCTAATTGAATTATCACGCTTGTCATCCCGAATAACCGTCGACAAATCGCGAAATTGTCCGACTTTCTCGAAGCGTTCCTTGAAACACTCTTCTAAAGCGACGATAATCGCTTGATGGGATGCATAATGCGACTCTAGACGTCCCGATTTCGGCGGGACAGTCCTGCTTTCGAAGTGCTTGTCCCACCGTCCTGCCAAACATTGTTAAATGTCCCGATTTTGACAAAAAAGTTCCGCGCTGAAAAATATTTTAAGATCATAGAATATGTATTATTGCTCCCAGGAAGAAATAGCAGTAATCGAATTAATTTATTCCGCAATGAACGAAGTGTGGGTAGCGGAAAAAAAAACTCAATTTTGCATTTGCATTTTGAAAGCAATATTAATAAAAAAAATTAATTTCGATTTCCGTCGCCAAGGATTCCTTTTTATAGAATTCATCTTCCTTGTTAAAACAGATAATTTAAAATGATAAAAAAAAAAATAATTGTACTATTTCTTTTTAATAAATCGCTATTATTGTATTTATCTTTACATCCGTACATCTTCCTGAAAAATCTGATCATATTAAGAATGCAAAATTTCAACTATAATAATAGTAGTTTCATGAAAAGTAGAGTTTCATAAAAAGCAACATGACTTTCGCGAACGTAGAACCTATTTCGAACGGCGATACAATTCTAAACTCTCAGCCATGACGACAATGGCAATTTGCGTGGCTTTTACTTAGAACCGATAGCGGCTACTGCGTGAAAATAATAGCTATCGCATTCAAAGGAAGTCCGACGTGTGGAGGAATCGTTCCTTCCGGGAGATAAGACGGATTTACCTGTTCTCGTCACGCGCTATTTGCTGGCGGGCCCGGAGATGCGAAGGGGCAGGTTCGGAAAAATTCACCTGACGGACACAAGGCGCCTATTGTGGTCCCTGGGGGCCTCTTTATCTCCGACAGGAACAGGCCGGCAGCTGCGAGCACGCGCCAAGGATGAACCGGGGATATCTGTTTTCCTTTTGTCGACAAACACATCGCGTTTGGAGTATCCGAATGGCGATACGTTTCGAGACGATGAGAGAGAGAGAGAGAGAGAGAGAGAGAGAGAAGGACAGAATGCGAGAAAAAGATTTATTTTCAGACACTGGCACCTGGCCCTCTTATCCTTATCAGGATTGACGTGAGACAAGTCGGCGTCGAAGTCCGACAGGATTCGACATGTCGATTGACGTAGTAGATTAAAATGTTTGTGCTAAAGGGGACTTGTCATTTTATATCGCAGCTTTACATTTTCGTTGCGTAAATTATCAAATTTTGCGAAAAGAAAGAATGATAGTTACAAAGATCAACATTAGAAATACCGAGTGATTGTTATTGACTGTTTCTATTTTTTGTTGTATTAATATTATTTCTTGTGTAAAACATAGGATTCTGAAATTTTTCGAATTTACTAAGCGAATAAATTATTATGAAAGTAAAGAAAGTGATAAAAAAACTAAATATTTCATACTAGTGTGAAGGATATAATTATTGAAAAATCAAAAAAGATTTCAGTATCCTCTCTTTTATACGAGAAATAAGATTAATATTAAAAAATATACTTTTAACGTTAATCTCTATTTATCCCTATCTTTATTTCTCTTCGCAAAATTTCAATGAATAAGAAATATTGATATTTTTCTAGTGCTAAGACATAAGATAAGTATAGAAAATTAGTTAATAGGAGAGGAACATGAAGATAAGAATAACAGGCTAGGGTTTGCATGAAAATTGTGCAATAATTGGGTACTCGTAATATTAATGTAAATTAGTGTAGAATGTAAAAAAAAGAAACACTATAATATTTAAGAAAAAATAAAAAATAAATATAGATTTAAGTAAATAGTAATATGTAAGATTTTAGTTAGCTATTAATCATAAGATGGATGTGTGCGAAGTTAAAAGAAAGTTATAATTGCAAGTATTCCCTTCTTGGCAAATAAGCTGTAAAAATAAATTTCTATTCTATAGCATTTTACAATTTATCATTGTCGTAATCTCGTTTCAATTTCTGTTTACAGAGAGACACTGTCTTTTCAATTATATATTTTTTCATATTCGATATCTTTACCATCTGCATAGATTTTTTTTTACTTTTTACAAGTATAAGGTCGCAAACATCATTATAATTCAAGTGTAACGATATCTCCTTTATCCACTTGTCATTTCGTGAACACACCGCGCCCCATCGACGTTACAATCCGCACATATACCGATCTTTGTAAGCATGATCGTCGTTGAACTTCGCCGTTTTATCGGTTCCATCAGGAGTTGGCAAGCAACTCCGACCGCGTAGCGCAATCGCTCTAGCACTGTGTTCATTACCGAAGATGACTGTATCATTTGTTTCTGCGCGAGGGTGGAATCAAAACGTCTCAGAGTGACGCGCGGCGACTCTCTCTCTCTCTCTCAATCGACGATCGATCGCGCAAATTCGATTCTTTGCATGCGACGCGAATGCTCAAAGATTTGTCTAGTTTATTCGCGCATATTTCGGAGGCCTTGGCACAGTCACGAAAAATGCCTCTCGCGTACTTGAAGTCTTGGACGAGAACGTGTTAATTACCACTAGATCCACACCGAAAAGGTGCTAAATAATGACTTTTTAAGAGCCGAAAACCGTAGGTCAACGTAACGTCCCAAGGACGGCTTTTGTTTCTTCCGAATTGTGCGAGAGACCCGGAGTCATACCGATTTTGGTGTCTGAATCTTCAATTTCGTCTCCGACATATGTCCTTTCTCCTTCCCATATAAGGTCTAGTCATGCACGAAAGTAGATAATAGTGAATAGCGAATGTCGTTTTGGTTCCATCGATACGTATTTATAGACCAATAGACCGCTAATGAGTCCCGATACGGCGTTAGGAAAAAAAAATCGATTGATCTTTAATGCCGCGCGCGTCTTATCTTTCGGCGAAAGCTCCGCCGTGACAATCGTCGGGGATATCGATCGTCGATCTTTGGCGAGCGATCGCGATCGCGGCCGGTGTTATTAAATGATTCGCGACGGGGGTTCTTGTCGGCGCGTCCTCTGATGATCATTTATATGGCCCACTGGGGCACCTCGTTAGTCCCAACCAGGAAACAGAATCGTCCACGAGTCATCGCAGAGCCCGCGTATACAAGGTGTATCAAAAATTGCGTACGTGTGTATACGTATGTTTTGTTTTATTTATTTGAAGTTTAAAGACTCCCAAACTTCCAAGTGAAGCTGATCAAGTCGATCGGCTTCAATGGGAGTAAACGTCTTATCTCGTCGATTTCTATCTTTTCACTTATACGGCAGTAGAAAAAAAAAAACATTTTAACTCTCAATTACATTATTAGAGCACTGCTAAGTCAATGTGTTTTAAGTTAAGAATAATTTTATTATTTTCAAATCTTTTTATTTTTGACAAAAAATTATTTATTAAGTCATTTTCTATTATTATGTAATAAAAAAAAATAAATTATTTTCAATTGTTGAAACACATAGCTTGAAAATAAAAAAAATCCATCCATATTAACGTATTTAGTAAATAATATAAAATGTGAGTCTCAAATTTAACACATTTTCTTAAATTAAATTCGTTGTTTATCTCCAGTGTTTTAATGAAATTAACAATTTGATCAGGAACAGTGGCGATCTAGAAAAATGATTAAAAATAACTTAAAATGGATATCATTTAACATTATGAATTTAACAATATACAGCTATGAAAATTATACCCAAGTTCTAAACGTTCTATTCAAAGTTCACAGAAGCAAGTGAGTCTTCTCGCCTTACGATGATTTTAACAAAGGAAGAATCAAAGTTATTTTTACCTACAATTTAAAAACCTCACAATACATATAAATTGTACATATAATTATCCAAAAATGTTCGCTTTGGATTTAAATAAATAGACCGTTCTTGAAAAAAATGTCTGGTTGGATTAATTGGAATTCTAACTAAAAATATAAATAGAAGTTTTCTAGTTAAATCTACTAGAATTCTAGTTGAGCAACTGGAATTTTGATTAATAATATAAATAGTTATAATCTCCTGGGTTCGTTCATTTTCAACCATTTCTTTTCAGAATGTAAAGGATTAAACATGTTTTGAAAAGAAAGAAAGACTTTCTAAAAATGAAATCGTCATGACGAGGAAGCGAGTGTTAAAGGAATTGGTCTGGTTGTAAAGACAGGGCCGCCGACGTCACGCAAACGTGTGTTCTCTGCTGTTACATATGCGATTCGAGTTGACGGGTCTCGAGAAGCAGGAATATTTGTACCACGTGCAGTCTAAGCGCCACGTGGTACGAGTGTTTCATACGTATATATATGTTTCATATGTACATATATATATATATATATATATGTATAGCTGACTAAAAAAAAAGGAGCATTCGCGAATTCGCTGGTAAAAATAGAACTGGTTACGTACAAACAAGTGGTCGCAAGAATTGGAACGCACAACGCAGTGACTTTATACTTTTGTGTTTGTCGCGCGATCTTCGCGCTGGACGATATTATAACTCTTTCCGACGATTTTAATCGAAATCATACACGCTGTATCTTACGTAAGTGACATTAAACACGATTCCAAAATGGTGACAACATTATTTATATTTATCTTTCAATGATAAATTTTTTTCTACTTCAATCGCGTGAAAGGAATTAAGTTTTAAAATTCTTTGAATTTTTATAAAGCTGCTGCAGTAAGAAGAATTAAACTCGTACACAGTAAAAATTGTTTTAACACATTTCACATGTCCCAAACGGTCCACCCAAATTTTTGTGTTAATTTAACATAATGAATATATTGTATGTTAGAAAGTAATACAAATATTATGTAAAAAATTAACATAAGAAGCGTAATACTTTGATACAATTTAAAAACAAATTTTATGTTAAATTGACACATTTATTAATGTTAAATTTAACTAAAATTAGATGCTATTTTCACATTTTTAGTTTAGGTGATGCCTCTGTGATATTTAACAGATATTTACTGTATTACAAAGAGAAAATACAAAATATCTATACCTTTTTACATATAAAATATGTGTAGAGAACATATTTCTTCAGTAAAATTGACATTTATAATATATTAAATCAAAACACATTTTATTCATTTATTCTTAGAATTTATGATTTTAAAATTACGTTACTTTTAGGTAATGTTTTTGCTTACTTATAAATTATATTATTTTAACACTGAGAAATGTTAAATTTTAATTTAACACAAAATATTCAAATAACACAATCATAATATGTTAAATTAAAACTTGGATATGTTAAAAATTCAACAAAAAAATTTTAATAAGAATTTGTTTTAACATAAATACAAAATATTTTTTACTGTGTAGTGCCAAATATTTATCAGAAGTATGTAAAAATGTGTTTGTCGCGTGGGAAATACTTCCAAGTTTCAATAGTATAAATTAGCAATTAAATTTTTGGAGTTACACGTTATAAATTAATAATAAATAACAATATTGATATAATTTATTGATATAATTAATTCTTCGTTCGCAATTTTTTGACACAAGCAAAATTTCATTGTCAAATTTCTCCACAACAAAGAATGGCGTATTTTAGTTCCCCCTCCTAAAATATCGTATTAAAAAACTATTTATTAATGGATTAGAGATATTACAAATAACTTTGAATTTTTCCACATTTTTTGAAAATCTAGACTAGTAAAAAATCTTGGGCTGGACAGAGGAAATAAAAATACGATTGCAGTTAAAGGATTAAATTATAATCGCCAGTCTTTCTTTTGCCGGCATAATTTTATCTCGTTCCTTCGCGCGAGTTCAATGCACGAGTTTAAAATTATTAAATCGACGATAAAAACACAGGTGGTTTCGAATTGACGACAGCTGAAATGATCAGCAGCACATTTCCACGCTTTCGGTTCACGATCCAATTTTCTACGAACAAGACGAACGCAAACGAAGATCAGCAAGCGCGATTCCCTCGCATGGCTGATCGCCTGGCGAGCTTCGCATCTGTGAGAGAATCGAGCTTATCAGATCGAGAGAACGGAGAGGCATCCGATTGAAGACACGTGGTGCCGATTAATTTTATCGAAACAGTGTCTTTCCGCCAGGCAAGGAGACCGCTGAAACTTTATTCGTCGGCTGCAGAACACTTGAGTGCGCACTTTAAGTTTAATCATCCTCAACTGCGCAACTTTTATACGATTAAAATAAAATTGAATCGAGAAGAAAAGTTGAAGCAAAAGTTTACATTAAATTGAAGCAAAGATTTAGTTAAATCTTGTCGGAGCTAAATAATTTTACAAAGACAACGAGAGAGAGGAGTATAAAGAGCAAAAAAATTATCTATAATAAATACTCCACCAGCAATGAGTTAGGAACAGTTTAGAGGAACAGTTTTTTAATTATAAATTTTGCCAAATTAAAATTTATAAATAATAAATAAAATACAATCCGATTTCTATTATAATAGAAATATTCAAGCTTTCACAAATATAAGAATTTTTTTCAAATTTTTATACAGTCTGGAGCAATGTATAAAAATCTGTAATGAAGTTTGAAAATTCATTACGTAGAAAAACAATTTTGCTGAAGCATCTAAATAAGCTAGATACCAATTTAAAAATAATTTTGTTGGACCATTAAAACAATTATGTAGGATTTTCAAATATGATGAGTAATGTTGTAAAAAATGTTGACATTCTAGTAATCAGTTTGAGTG
>NW_017305683.1:2600685-2603796 GCF_001594115.1 Trachymyrmex septentrionalis
CAGATTTTAAGTAATTGTTAAGTATATAAATTATAACCGCATTATAAACGCAAATTGTAAAGTATCTAAGATTTTACGCTAATCTAAAATAATTATAAATGCCGTGCTTCTTCTAGGATTTGTCACGTTATACTGATTTACGCTACCGTTCCGCCTGACAGTTCAAAATATTGACGCGAGCACAAAGAAAGTGCCACACTCACCGCCATAATTTTCCCAGTGTTTTCGACAGCTCGGCGTTGTGAAGCTGGGGATACTGATCGGCCAGTTTTCGCCTCGCAGCCTGGGCCCATACCATAAACGCATTCATGGGCCTCTTGACGTGAGCTGCCCTTTTGTCGCCGGAGCCCCTGCAATTCGAAGACATTATCTTCATTGGAAACGATACACCTCTACAAATTTACGTGAAGGTACGTAAAATTCTAAATATATTATGGAGATTCTTCTTCAATATTGTACTTGCAAGAAACATTTCCTATATATAGTGAATTTGATTGAACGTACTTATAGTATTTATACACAAATGTTGGTGTAAAAATATATGTTTAATACAAATATGTAACAATGTAAAAATAAATTTTTTAAAGAGACATGAAATTCTTAATACATTTTATTGTACTGTTAAGCCATAATCACTGTCGATTATGTCGTTGTTCTAAACGATTAATAATTCAATCTGTTATATAGCTCGTAAGATTCTTACGCAACTAATTTTATAACATCATAACTGCGCTCTTATTATTTTCGCAATTAACGCTTAGTGTAGTTTTACTGTTCTTCCGGTATTTCAGTTTCTCTCGCAATACAATTTCGATAAAAATATGTTTATGAATTATATCAACATACAATAACTGAAATTTATGAAATCGTATCATGGTTTCGAATTTCTTTCAAAAATTCAAGAATGAAAATGTGTTTCGATATACAACTGCCAGTACTGAAAAACTGCAGTTTACGTTATGCACACCATAGAATTTCAGTACTGATATAGTGTATTGGATGTATATCGAAACACAGCCGATATCTTCTGCAAAATAATAGACATTTATTTGTTTACATTAATATTATAAGGCTGTTTTCAGAAGGCATCGCTTGCCTTCTGAATCAATTAATAGTTAATATACTTAAAGTATCTTAGAAATCAATTTATATAAAGCTTTATGATGTTTTATTGAGTTTTATTGAGTCTGCCTTTTCCTAGGTCCTTCGGGTGGTTGCTGAGGACCTTTTCTGGAAGAAGACTTGTAATTATTCTCAGTTTAACTGGATAGACTTTAAGTCCTGTGAAGCTCACCTTTTCTAAACAAGAGTACTAGATCTCTGCTGAGACCGAAATTCCCGGGCAAAAAAAGAAGTACAGATAATTGTGTGCATTCAATTAATTTCACGAGTCACAGTACATCATACAGGGAAAGAAAAGATTCAGTGAGTTCCTTCAACTTTCACAGAATCGTTAGGATCTCTGCTGTGATGTAACTTGAAGAAACGCGTCCTAATAAGCAAAGAACATTTTGTAACATTGCAGCAATGTTTTCAATTTTTTTAATGTTTCTTGCTTATTGGGATACAACGTTGACGGATTATTCAAATTGGTAGGAAATAAAAGCTAAATGCAACGGAAGGATTTTCTCTCTTCCTTCTCTCTATCCACCTATACCCGGTCGACCATTCTGACGGATAATCTGGTGACTTGCAGAAGAAAATAACCAGAGGCGACGGGGCATAGTATATACATACACATGCCCACACACACACACACACACACACGCGCGCGCGCGCACACACACACAAACACGTATCCGTATCGGGTTCTGCTCCGACGCGGGCTACCCCCGGGTCATCCTGGCGAGCGGCGCGGAGCGTTTAAAACCGGCCTTAAAATAACACCGTGGCTGCCGACGTGTGACGGGTAGGAATGGACGTATCCCTTTCTTTCCGAGAAGATGACTTCATAAAACTTTTGCCCCATCCAGAGCCAGGGATCGACGTGACTGACGTGATTGCCGCATCGGAGGAGATATCCTGGGCCTCCGTTTCACCTCCTCCCCCCCCCCTTCTCCCTCTCCCTGTTTTTCTTTTTACCCTTAATCGAGGATTCTTTAAGGACTCGCGCGCGGCCGCCCTGAGCGGACGGCCGTGAGGCGTGAAGAACGACCGGCATACGGTATATGAGATTATTTTTTGTTGGGAATCGTTAGGTGGATAAAGAGACAGGCAGTGCTTATTATGCATTCTAAAATGCTGCCGAGGCAATCGAATCAAGGTACGGAGGCACAGATCGGGTGTAACGGTACTGACCGATACGTAAATAATATCAGATTGGTGTACACAGAAAAATACATATCTATACGTAAGTAATAATTGTTTCAGGTATTTCAAAAGTTCATATATTTGCTTTATCATAAGTTCATCGTAAGCATTAAATTTATTGAAAATATATTCCGAGTCCTATATATTTTTATAAGCAAGATTATTAAATTAAAACAAATTCGATTTGTTTATTATAAAGTCGTTTCGTTGATCGATTTTATAATAGTCTTCGAGAGAAAATAAATGTTTGTTTCGAGTATATATAATAATTGATTTCTTAATTTTTAATAAATTTTAGATTATTAAGAAAATATTCTTCGTTAAAGATAACCATTGCTCAAAAGGTATAAAGGATGTAAAATAAATTAAGTAATCATTTTTTTCAGCAAAAAGGAATGATATTTTTCTGTGTGTGCGCACGTAAATTATGTGTATTAACTTTCAAGATTTGTTCGCGTTGCTTGAAATCCTCAAAAATTTTTGTTAAAACGAGATAAATGTATATATGGGTATTGAACAGAAAGAAAGCGAAGATTCTAGATGCAAAAAGTTATAGAAGCAACACGAACAAATCGTTAGTATACACGGATTATTTGTGTTCTGCGCATTTCTATTTTCTTTGAAGTACTAGGAGCACCTAGTCCTAATTAAGTAATGATTTTTATATACTTTTCTTTTTTTAGTACACAACTTTACAAATACTTTCTAAAAATATTAAAGTATATATAAAGTATATATATATATATATATATATATATATTAGGTGTACAAAAAAGTTCTGAGCTTTTTTTTGTAAAATTC
>NW_017305683.1:2603896-2638119 GCF_001594115.1 Trachymyrmex septentrionalis
TATATCAACTTAATAATTTTTGTATAACTCATAAAAATGATGAAAATTACCTTAGATATGAACGATTCTGTGCAAAAAGGAGAAAATCATCGTATGATTAAGAATTAAAATAGCTGCACTAAAAAAAATTTATTAAATCTCAATACATATTTCGTTGAATAGTACACATTTACTTACACTAAATAAATATTTGTTCAATAAAAAAATGATATTATAATTAAATTAAATTAATAATTTTTGTGTGTATCAAATAAATATATATTTACATTTGACAAATACTTAAAACTATTCAAAGAAATATTTATCAAAATTTAATTTTCTTTTGTGTAATAAATGAGCTCGAAAATTGATAATCAAGATTAATATACATACATATGAAAGCAAGGTCAATATAAAAAAATCAAATATAGTATATAAAAAAATTACGTTGCATTCTATGTTTTGCTTCATTTTTAATCCATTTTCAGATCGCAAATACTTTAAAAGTAGAATGCAGAGTTATAAGAAGCCCATCTGTGATAGGCCGTGATGAGCCATTTCACGAGAAATCAGAAATGATTGGAACACTACGTGGGAAAAATGTTCACGCGTATTTATTGCCTCCAAATACGTTTATCACGATTGATTTCTGAAATGGGATGAAAGAATCGCTCCGGATGATTCCGGCTAAGGAAAACGGAGTTTGAGGGGATAATCATGCTGGTAGCAGTAACTCAGGATGTAATCGGACCTATAAGCGTTCGATTCGCGCGGGGATTACACGGGGATAAGCGTGGCGAACGTGCGTAACGCGGGTGAAAAGGACTACGGCGCGCGTCTCAAGGATTCGAAAGCGGTCCCGCGGTACATTTCGGCCTCTTTGAAATGAGAGGGGCGTTAAATCCGTGTGTAAACCCGCGGAGCCGTTGGTAATTAGCGTGGGCTCACTAACGACGGTTTTCACGGCGCTCCTCGACGCGAGCGCGCGGCACACACGATGCGAGCGCGCGCTTTACCTGGATAAACGCAAAAAAAGAAAGAAAGAAAGAAAGAAAAAAACATACATACGATGCGTGCGACTCTGCGTTCGCGACGAAGGCGTGGTACAGTGCAAAATGGCACGAAATGCGCTGCCTTGCAACGGTAAGAAACACGCGCACGTAAGAACGATATCATACCAAGGCCAGAATCAGACGTAATTGAAGATTGAAATTTGACCAATAAAGAAATTTTAGCTCCTATTTGGATTTGTCAAATATCAATATCTCAATCTTCAATGCCTAGTCTAATGATTTCAGTCGAATAATATCACAAGAAAAAATTTTCCCTGCCGTAGTTAATTTTGGATAAAATATATTTGTTGCCTAACTATAAATTTGTAAACGGCAAAATATATATATGGTTTTATTGTTGCTGCTACGATAAAGTATCACAGCTGTATAAGCTATACATTAGCTGTAATACCTACTTATATTTCAGCTGTCCATATTTTACACTCACTATTTAGTTAATACAGTTTTTAGTTTTTAGTTAGACAGCCTACCTTTTGCCCGTGTAAAAGAAAAAACAATAACGCGACAATCAATAATTCAAATCTGCATTCAGATTCAATCCTGCATTTTGAATACGATTTTCGCCAAACTGCCATTAAACATGATTTTACATTTAAGCCTCCACCAGCCAAATTGTACTTAGAAGACAGTCAATATTTTAATCATAGATTCTGGTAAATAAATTTAAATCTGTGTAAAATGTAAGTAAAATCGAATTTCTATGATTACAGTAAATAATAAAAGTTCGTTATTAAAGCTTTCACAAATATACAAAATTTTGTTTCAGATTTTTATACAATCTGCAATGGAACAATAATAATAAAAAAAACTTTGCGCCGAAACTCGAAGATCCAGATTGTTAACGAAAGATACAAAATGCCACATCGATTAATAATCACGAATCAAAATATAATTTAGTAATTATAGCTTCTGTGAGATGCGCGATATACTCTCATGGAAATCCATGGGAATTAAAAAACCGGTCGATTTTATCGGGGGGGGGGCTCTATCGCCGGATAGGAATAAACACCGCATCCATTCCTCCTGAGATAACCCCGTAATTGGGGGTTAACGATAAGCGCGCGTAACGATACACTCTGTGATTTCTGTCGTGGCCCATTCTGCTCTATGATCTAACCACGTACCTAGCCGCGTAATCGCTTTTCCTCGTTATTCCATTGAATTTTTCTGGGGTCTTATCTTCGATGCTGGCGACAGCCGCGATCTTCTGGCCATTCTTTTTGTATGCGATTAACGACATTGAGATTATAGGATGATATCATAAGCCAGTCTTTTCATACATGATCATTTCCTCCCGGGAAAATTGATATTTCATGTTTCATTCATGATAGATTTCTAGCTGAGACGATTTTAAAGTTCTTATAATACGTTTCAAAGAGCGACATTGCGATATTGTCTTTTTGTAGTTTTAAAGTCGATTCCTGAATTAAGATATATTCGAACTTCTTATTAAGATTTTCCAGAGACATCTATAAATAATTTTCTAGATATAGAAAATTTCATATCTTATATAAAAAATTCTGCCATTCTTGAAAAAAAAAAGTGAGATTTCACTTCAAAGAATTTAGAGAGTTAATGTTATTGTATTTTATTATTAGTTTTACGTAATATAATCACATCCAAACGTAATTCCGTGTTTCCATATTTAACATTTAAAGAATCGAGCAGTTATTATTAACCGTTTCTACCTTTTAGATTAATATTATTGTATATTTCTTGCGTGTAGAAAAGGTAGGATTCTGAAATTTTTTGATTCTTAAAATTATGTTCTTTATACTTGATAAAATATTTTATTTTCCTCATCATTTTCTATAGTAATTTATTTACTTGGTCATTTTAATGATTAAGAAACGTTGCTATTTTTAGTATTAACGTAACATAAGCCTCTGTAAACGCTTTGATAAGATATTTTTCAGTTCCTGGAAACTTTTTTAATCTTCCTGATAGATTCTTTCATTCTATTTCTTTTTTTTTTACAAGAGTAATTATGATCGTCGCGACAACTAGAAATATCAGATCGCGGTATCGGCAGCCATTACGGCGCGGCAGTTGGAAGATCGGAAAGCGCGTTGCACAATTTTGCGCATATCGAGGTCACGCTCGCGATTTTATCGAGTTCGTCGGCGATCTAATGATTTTTCATCAGCTAATGCCGAGTGACGCGTTGAGGACACCGCTCGATGACTTTACTTCTAAAGTGCAGGAAGAAATAGCGTTTCATTTTCTCTCTTTCTTTTCTCCTTCCTCTCACCTCCCTCTCTCTCTCTCTCTCTCTCTCTCTCTCTCTCTCTCTCTCTCTCTCTCTTTCGAGTCGTTATCAGGTCGCTATTTTAAGATCGCCTGCCTTCCCACGATGGAGGAGGGCTGGCAAGAGGGACGCGCAGGACGCGGCGATCGGGCATTAATTAGCCAATTTGCGTTAATTGGCGTCCGAGGACATTTTTCCGCGGAGACGCGCGTTTCCCAGGCCGGGGAAACGAGTGCGTCATAATTGAGTTAGCGTTACGTATTTTTAAGGCCGCGCCACGCTTCCTCGCCCGCTTCTTCTCTCCCCGACGACGGCTTCGTCACGCCGTTCCTTTCCTTCTTCTTTCTCTCCTCTCCTCTTTTTTTCCCTCCCCTCGCGCGAGTTAAGTCCACGAGGCTTAACAGCACGTCCACATGCGTATGTTAACGCGTCGCTAATGCGACTCGCGGTGATTAAAACGCTTTGCGAAAACACTGAGAATCGAGGAAGCTTACAGAAAAGAAAGAAAAAAAAAAGGAATATTTCTCGGAATATAAACGTCTACGACGATTTATTAATCATTCCAATCTAAACGAAAAAAATATAAAAGAGTTGAAGCATTAAAATGAAATATTAATGTGAGACATACATCTAGAATATTTTATTTGTCATACATAAACAAGTAATTTTTCGCACAAATTCCGGTTATATCAATTTTTCTCAACTCTTTTCTCATTTTGGAAGTTTATTTCTTTTATATATTTTGTTATTATATATTAATTTTCTATTCAATCATATATTGATGTAAGCTTACATTTTACATAGATTTATGATTCACATATTCATTTTGGTATTTTATTTGTAGGCAACATATTAACCTTGCACATACGCAACTATATTGTTTTTTTTTTTTCTATCATTAGATGTCTATATAGAATATTTAGTTTCATTTTTTCTCTTTACAACTAGTCACCTTTGGTAAATCTCAATCAAGTTTACTAATTATAGATCTATCAGTTATCAAACTATGTGCGAAGATTACAAACAGGAGTCATTTTTATCTCCCTTATCAAGCGAATAAAAATAATATTCTTTATATACTCCACAAAAAAAAATACGTTCAAAATATGATTGAAAATTATATCCAGATAGCACAGAGAAAATTCTTTCAAAAAGAATTCAGTTGTTATGTCATCAGCTTAGAATTCATTTCCAGATACAAAAAGAATTCTTTTTCTGAATAATTCTGAGAAGAATTTTTTTTGCATCTGAAAATGAACTCAGAATTGAGATGACATATGACTGAATTCTTTTTATACTATCTGGAATGAAGCTTATAAGACTTATATCGATTAATGGTAAAAGCATGATTTTTCGAATTCTTTCCACCACACTCGAGCGAAACTATATTTGATCGACACAGATCATTCCAACAGCAGCGTTCTATAAATATTGCAGTATATGCAATGTTGCTGCAAGTTTTTGTATATTGTATGCCGTATAGAATAGACATAAGAACAGACTTCGCATTTCTATAAAGTTGTCATCAGTTTAGAAAGAGTGAAATAATTTGAATTTTCTCTCTTTCTCTCTCTCTCAAGTATCGAATTGAAGAGAGATGCTAATATATGATTTACAACTTTCTTTCTAATGAATTTGAGCAGTATTTACAGTTCGTTTTTCTTTTAAGACCGTCTTAAGTAATGTTTGAATATGCTAATGCGGTTCACATGACATCTTATGAATTTTCTATAATAAGTTATTAATAATAAATTTAAGCCTTTAATCATAAAAATTGACTAGTCAAAGTGAGAAGAATAATCGACTACGATTGATTTCTCTTAAAATTGAAGATTTAATGCTGATTCTACAATGAGTCGGTAGTCCTAAGTCTTATCAGTGAAAAGTTGATCAATAGCCAACTTGTACGATTAACGCTGATTAACCAATTTCGCCGATTAAGATTAAGAGACTTCCGACTACAAATACTATCGATCACTCATTGTAGAATCAGCATAATACTTTCTACAATAAGCTATCACTTAAGTTTTAAGTCTTAAGAAATTAACCAATCACAGTCGAATGTAAGAAGAATAATCGATCATGATTAATCAATTTCTTCTGTCTTAAGACTTAAAGCTTAGGCAATGACTTCTTGTAGAAAGCCCGTAAAGCTTAGGTGACGACTTTATTGTAGAAAGCTCATCATACTTAAGACAGTTTTAAGGCTATGGCGCACAAAAAACTTAAGGCAGTAAGAAAACGTAAGCAGTAAGAAAATCAACATGTTGGATTGGCCACTACTTATGTTATGGTCTTATGGATTCTACTGTGATTGGTCAATTTGCTTACTGCTTACGTTTTACCGCTCAAGTTTGTTCGTGCGCCACATTCCTTAAATATAAGAAACGGAAAAAATTACGAATATGTCGGCCTATAGTATATATCTGATTACGTCTACGAATGAAACGACGATTTCGGGTGAGAAAAGAGTACGAGTTTGCCACGCAATACACTTACTTGGTGGCAACAGGTACCAGGGTCCAGTCGTATCCTTGGAGAACCTTGGCGACGGCAGCACTAATCCCTTCGCCGCCATTGGCGGCCACCGTCGCCGCGGCAGCGGCGGCTGCCGCGGCGGCCGTTGCCGACGTTTTGCCATTTCCATTGATGTTATTATTGTTATTGTTGTTCCCGCCCGACGGCGAAATCGACGCGCCGCTGCTCTCCGGCTTGACGTCGTTCATCTTCATCCCCTTCGTCGCGTACGTCGCGCGAACAATAGATTTCCACCAAGGCCGCCGAGAGAGTGTCGAAGGATGTCGATCGGTACGCAATCAGTCCTGTCGATTTATCGCGTACGACACGCGGAAAACACGTCTCATCTCGTGTCTCAGCCGCGACGAGAAAAGTAGCCTCGATCGATCAGTTCGTCATCGGCTCGTGATATCGCCGCCGCGCTTTTGTTATCGCCTTATCATCGCGGCGAGTGTGAGCGTGTGAGCTTCCGTTTCCCTTCGGTTCTCCCCGCTCGGGTCTGACAATAAGACTTTCAACCGCTGAATCTCGAGCCTCTTTCCCTCTCCCTCCCTTGAATTTCGGGCGTCACGTCTCGATCGACGGCTGTCACGTTTGTAATCAATATCGCTGTTGATTAACTCGCGACTCTCGCGTATCTCGCGCGCGCACACACGCGTGATTCCGTATAGCGGAATCTCGCCTTCTGCGTCGGTTGCCTTTTCGTTCGTCGCAGTTCGCCGAACTCCGTCGCTGCTTCTTATCTGCGCTGCCTCTCTTTGTCCGTCTCAAAAGTCTCGCCGTCTGGTCTCTCCTTCCCGAGAAGGCGAGATCGGAGCTGCGTATCGAGTGAAATCGTGATCGACAGGTTTTGCTCGATCCCTCTTATCCTTCCTCGTGGATCGTTGCGCTTCTTTCAGGAAAGACTTTTCGCTTCGCTCATTTGGATAACACGTGACCCGGTGGATAGATACCATTGGCGTTTTAAGCGAATTTCTTGTATCTTACAGTTCACCATTCATCGTGTATCCTTCGAAAAAAACAAAAAAACAAAAAAAACGATATCTAACTATATTTAACAATACAAGTATAGCAGCGTGATGTCACCAGAATCGAAATTATCAAGAGGCGTTCGCGGAATTCACGGAGGAGTCTGCGACAATCTCGATAGATCTTCGTTCGGTCGATCGTAGGTAACCGTTGTAACTCGCGTGCCGTAGACTACGACTTCGCACCTTTCCGTCTCGGAGAGTCCTTCGTGTAGCGTCGAACAGTATCACACATCGAGATATAGAATACCCGGGAATCTTTCCGCTCGCCTGCGGACCGGATGACGACTCGCTCGCGTTACTCGCGGTAACTCGCGTCGCGTTCAAGCTCTCGAGTCTCGGGGTTTCGGCGGGTCGCTTGTCGCGCGATCGGCGCTCGAGTGAGGTGGTTGCATCGCCTCGGGGCAGTTTCCACCACGAGGCCTGACATCAGTTCACTCGGCTCGGCTCTGGCTCGTTTTGGGGGCGGGGCGAAGGCAGCGGCGCTGGTAACACTTGTTGCTCCGTGAAGTCCCGGCGACGGTCGCGTGCACCGGGAGGGAGATGACGGCGGCGGCTGCGGTGGAAGTCGGTGGAAGTGGCCGGGATATCTCGCGGCTGTGTGATGGAAGCGAGACGAGGAGAGGCACGAGGCATTTGCTCGTCGTCTTTCCCGGCCTCGTCGTCGTCGTCGTCGTCGTCATCGTCGTCGTCGTCGTCGATGTCGATGTCGCCTCGAGGAACGCGGCCAAATAAGGCGGCACTCGCGAGGTCGTTATATATTTTTTTTTCTTGCTTTTTCGTATATTGTAATACACCGTCAATGGAAAGATTTCATCGTTATCGTAATCGACGTACGTAAAAGCGAGCTTCGCCAACGTAACGGGAGAGACTGTAATCGTAACACTTTTATAAATTTAGACATGATCAATTATTATGATAAGGTCTTAGTTGATAAACAATTAGAAATGAAAATTAAACCGAGAATAAATCAATTTATGGAAATAATCCTACCTTCGGTCAAGTTAATAGTAGTTGCAAAAGAATTGCTACAATTGTTGAATATATTAGGTTAAGTAAAAAGTCATCGCGTTTTTTTAAAAGACATCTATCAGTAAAAACCGCAATTACTTTCTTATCAACAATATAAATATATCTTGATAAAGTAAAGTTTCAGCTTTAAAAATCTCTTTTTTAAATTATACGATACGACAATTTTTAATGGAGTTATGAGCAATTAAAGTCAAAATAATTCTTTTATTTAATCCGCGATAACTCAGTAATCAAAAGTCGTAGGAATATTAAAAAAAAAAACGATTTTGTAGGGAAAGTATCAAGCTTTCACGATAGGTAATCGAAAATTTTCTCAAATTCGTTTTGGACACGTTACAAATCCACAAAGTGAGAAGAAAATTTTTCGTCTTTTTCAGCTCGTAGTTTTTGGTATGTAAAAATTATCAAACTCATATAAACTTAAAAAATGTGATAAGCTTTTAAAAGTAGAGATTTCAAGCTTTAAAACCCTTTTTTTAAATTTCATTCATTATTGACGAAGATATTGTATATACAACTTTGAGCTAAAAAATACGCGATGACTTTTTACTCAACCTAATATATTAAATGAATACATAATTGATTAACGGAAAACTCTCTGTTGGAAAAATCTAATCATTGAAAAAAAAAAGGAATGAATTCTGAAGTATTTAAAAAAAAATAAAAGCTCTTTCGTTGGGTGAGTACGTAATAAAAATTGTCAAGAGAATATATGTGATCTAAGCGGAGTACATAAAAAATTTTACTACGAAATAAAGTCTCGAGTATCAAATAAACATTAGACTTGTCCGACGCATTAAGCGTTCAATCACCTTTTTCCGTCGACTTAATTTTCGAGAACGAGTTCCATTCAATGTCACGGTCTTCAAATTTCCTCCAACACTTTTTCTTCTAATACGAAGCGTTTTTATTTTTTTCTTTTTTTCCAAGACTGTGATTGCGTTCATAAACTAAAGATTGAAGGACAAAGAATGCGGACACCATCTCGTTGATCAAAGAAAGGACGTGTCCTGTGACATTGTTGCACCACCTGACTGCAATCCTGACATTTTTTTTTACCACTCTCACTCATCTTGCTGACCGAGAAAGAGAAAGAGAGAGAGAGAGAGAGAGAGAGAGAGAGAGAGAGAGAGAGAGAGAAAGAGAGAGAATCTGATGTTAATAATATCGTGATTTCTTTCTCCCTCTGTCTCTTTCTCTCTTTCTGTTCTCGGATAGATCATCTCCCCTTCCTCATGATATCGCGTTC
Organism: Trachymyrmex septentrionalis; assembly: GCF_001594115.1. Lineage (NCBI taxonomy): Eukaryota > Metazoa > Arthropoda > Insecta > Hymenoptera > Formicidae > Trachymyrmex > Trachymyrmex septentrionalis. Next base: position 2,613,023 of record NW_017305683.1, read on the forward strand.
CCTTCCTCTTCAGGGAAGATCGCCCGTCATTCCATTTATATTTCGGTGCTCTTTGCTGACAAGAGAGTTTCCATGGCTACGATATCCTCCGGGAGGATGGAACCAATCGTATTTCTGTTTGCTCCACCTATCTCTCGTCTCGTCCCTCTTCTTCTCTTCTTCCTTCCTTCTCCTTCTCACCTTCTACAGCTCTTCGGTTCTCCGCTGTTCCTGGTCGCAATCGTCTTCGTTTCTCCGACGTGGTCCCGTCGATTGGTCGGCCGCAATTATGACGTCGCGTGGAGGAGAGTACGCGCCGCAACAAGACCGGTTGCATTCACGTTTGCACGCTGCATTCATCGGCCGATTCTCGTGGCGACCGGGCACTTACATGTTTTGGCAAGAAAACGAAAGCTCCGATGTAGAGATTGCAGAAATAAGTCTGTAGTTCGCGAGGATCACTTTTGATATCGTTTCGTTTATTTAAAACGAATCTGGCAAATAAATTTACCTCTCGCCTTTTTGTATTGGATTCCTTTCAGAAAGTACGGAGAGAACATAAACGTACAAAAGTAAGCGATCACATGTGTAGATTTTTGTACGAAGGCCAAATTATAATATCACTAAGTTAATAAATATCAGCATTATGCTTTGGAAGATTTTTCACTTTTATTGAACTTTGCGATTTATTTATGAATTTTTTTATAAATCTCTTTTTTTTCAAAAATGTTATTAATCATCCCATTATAATTCTTATTCTTCGTAAAATAAAACCATCGACTATAATATTAAAGTAAATTAGAATATAATTCGTTATTTAATTAACAGATTAATTAAGCTTATCATAAATAATATATAACGTAAAAATTGCGTAGCGTTTCTTGGGGTAAAGATATATATATCTTTTATTATTTTTATTAATATAAGTATAATGACGACATCTTCTTTAATTGTCAATTGCATTTGCATCTTTGAACGCACATAAATCTTGACGCCCATTGGTATGCTCAGGCAAATGTCTTTGGAACGCAACTCGAGTCATTAATCAAGTCGGTTGTAATTAACGATTTCGTAACCATCAGGCCGGGAAGCCCAAGCGATTTAATTAGAAAGCAATAGTAATCGACTGAGTTTCATAATGAAAATTAAGCGTAACGAGAAAGATTTGCAGATAAAGAGAACAAAAATGCGTTCTTATATATTAATTTTTGTAAACAAAGAGAAAAAAGAGATAAGATATCTATCCTATTTAAAATAATATATGAGAATTAAGAGAATAATGAAAGATAATAAAATAATACATAATATAAGAGAAATATGCATTTGCAGCAATTACATGCTAAGAAGATTATCCGATGTTTGATTTGTAAGTCACAATATACTAGTACATATTTGGACCACTAAAAATGCGTTCTAGGCATTTCAAGAGAATAATCGACAGTTGATTTGCCGTAGCTTCCTTACAGCCAGACCTACTTTGTATTTTTGTATTTCTCATAAAATCGAAAAGCAAATTTATCGTCACCGTATAAGGGAAAAAAAATAAATAGCCGCCGTTGAAATTAATCTTAATTAATTCTTCAAATAAATTATCACACAGAAATCTTGTTTTTCAAGAGAAAAAAGGGATAAATCGGAGAATTAATTTTGAGAGGATTAATCAAAGTTTAATTTTCTCAGCTTTAAGAATTACTTCTCTAAGCTTTAATAAAAGCTGCGCTCGATATTCCTTAATTATTAAACCGCGACAGATTCATCACTAAAACCGAAGGTAGCCATTTTCATAATTATTATTATTCCTCCACGGATCTGTTTATTATTTTTCATCGTCCGTCTATTATTCTTTCACTTGGAGAAAAAGTTACACGATCGCTACTCAAAATAATACTCATTGTTAGTCTCTGAGTGAGACTTACGCCGTTCATGCGAAAATAATTTAACTGCGATCGGAGAAAAAAAATCGGATCGACGCCGTGGTGGACATCCGTGCGTGTTTGCCGACACGCGTACACCCGTACACGTGTACCTATCCCTATGGCCTCGTGTACTACGCAATGACGTTGCCGGGACGCGATGATGACGGCGCAGAATGTCTTGAGGCTCGTGTCTCCGTTGGGGGTCCGTGCACGAGTCGCCGGTGCTCGCCACCCGGGGGGCTACATGTGTCGGGTACCCGGCTCCATCGACCCCCGTTCCCCGCCCACGAGATCCTTTCAAGTGCCCGACGGCACGTCGTCCCGACCCCCAGGAATTGCTGGAATTATTATTTTATCGCAGGAGAGTCGTATATTCGATAATATAACCTCCGATCCACCGTCGGACCTTCCAACGACGACCTCCCCCTCACCGTTTCCGATTCTGTTGCATTCGTAATTAATAATGAATGTTTATCGAGATTAACAGAACAAAAGTGAAAGTTATATTATTCTTAATTCTTTTTTTTATACCTAGTTAGTTAAGAGATAAATGTTCTTTATTGTGTATTATTCTTTCATAAAAATATGTAAGAAAAATTAATATTTAACTCTTGAAAGCTTCCTTGGAGTGAAAGCTTTCATTCCACAGAGTGAAAATTGAGCCAGTCTTGAAAAAGGAGTGACTCAATTTGCAATCTTTAAGAGTTGAGATTTTACTCTTCGGGGTGAGATCCATTCTAAAAGTTTTAGAAAGAATATATCTTTTGAAAAATTGGGATAAAAAAAGTCGAAGCAATTTATTGAAATTTAAAATAAGTGCTTTTACTTAATCATTTCTTAAAAAATGCAACTTTTGCTTTTATATTCTCAATTTTCTTTAGACAGATTACATCTTTGAATTATATCTCTTGCAATTAATTAAGAATCATTAAATTTCTTATATTACATTTTTTATTACTATTATATGTATTGTAAGTAAAAGAAAAAAAGAGAAATCTGATTTTATTTTTTCTTGTTCTATTATTCCATAGCCATTTCTTTATTCAGATACCGATATAGACGTCGAATATTTGTAATAATCGTCTCGAAATAAAGAGACACGAAGCAAGTGCGAATGTTTCCTCGGATGGAAACGATGAGGAACGGCCCTGAGAAAGAGAAACGAAATCTCGCTTACGTACATCGGGGAAAGGCGCATATTGACGCCACGTGCGCGCGCGCCGGGATGTTTATCCCGGCAAGAGCAAAATTCCGGCTTCGTGAAATCAATATTATTGTTCCCGTCGGGCTAAATTTGCATTGCCGGTGCACCGCGGCCGGTGCATAATACGAGGGCGCGTCCGGACAGACATTTGGAGGATGTGCGCGGACAAACGGGTATCTCGAGAAATGAGCACGGAAACCGATGAAAAGTGTTAATCGTTACGTCGGCTTCCAATTGAAATTAATTTTAATTCTAATTAATTTTATTCTCGTTGAGGCATAAAAGTAAAGACAATGAAATGTATTAGATCTTTTATTGTACAAATATATTAATTGTTAGATATATATTTACTGTATAATTTATATTTGCATTATACAATTTATATTCATCACATCTTTATTGTATTTATACGATTTATCTAATTTAAAATATAGGATAAATATTTTTTACGAAAAAAATATTTACGACTATATACGAGTATATGTTAAGCGTGGTAAGACAATTATGGTTAGGAGCTTTATTTTTATAGTTATATTACTGTTATAATGTTAATAATAGGTAAAAATTAGATTTATATAATTATATACGAGTACTACTAAAAAAAGTATAGCACCGAAAATGACTAGAAATTATAATTAAATTATGATACACGCAACCATTTTTTCTCTCAATGTATTGTATGTATCTCATTGTTTCCAAATCTTATTATTATATAATTGTAGTTTTAGTTAATAATAAACCGAGCTCAGAGAAAAAAATGTAGATATAAGAGACATTTACATTCTCTATTTTCCAAACGTTCCGGACAAAATTGATAAAGGTTTTTCGCTGATATTGATTTACGAATAAATTATCATCATATTATCTTTTAACTTTGTTGAATGGGAAAACACTAAACGTGTTCAGTTTCACCGTGTCAGAGTCTAGCTCGCGTTTCAACATAGGCCATTCATATTCGCGCACAATTACGAAAGATTGGAACAGATTGGGACGACGCTGTGTACTCTCGGCATGCGAGTACTCCGGATAGGAATGTCGTAATCTTTAATCCGTGAGGAGACCCCGAGGGTCGCGCACTCGCGTGCATTCACGCGTCAGTGGTAGCGCGAGTTAATCCCGCAAAGTGCGAGAGCAAGAGATGCTCTCTTTGATCTCTCCACAAAAGCCGCTACACGGCATTGACCGTGGTTTATATACGCCCATGGTTTGTATGAGCCACTGTATTTGCTAGCTCACTCATTCATTAAATTCGTTGTATAATTAGGCTCGCTTTTCGGGACCGTCGGAGGAAAGAGGGAACGACTTCGGGACTCGGTGCTTCTCCTCTTTTCCCTTTTTTTTTCCCCCTCCCCCCTCTCCGTGAAGATCTCGCTGCTCTATTTTGTCACACGCACTTTTTTCGCATTCCGCCCCGACGCGACGTTATTCTCGCGCACTTACATATATAGGACACACCGAAGGAAAATGTTTCAAGAGTGAATATTTGGGGCGATATGGATAGTTACTTCATTTTTAACGAGAATACAATCGATGATGGTAGAGATGCGAGACATTTGCCAAATAGATAGCACAGTTTGAGGATTATCAGTTGTTGCGCTAAACAAAATAATAAATTTTAATGAATCATTTCATTTGAATAATATACCACTTAAATATTTATTAAATATAAAGATATTTTATTGTATTTGGTACGAGGAGAACTATTAATTTGATTTAAGTATCATTTTGTTTATTGAGTAAATATTTATTTACTAAAAGTAAGTGTTAGTTATAAATATTTATTGAAATTTTGTACATTTTTTTAATATACACAAAAAATCATTTTGCTGAAGTATATAAAAATTAGGCTAGATTTGAAAATAATTATACTGGGCCATCTAAATAATTATATTAGACGCTCAAATCGAGAATTACGGGAATACCAAACTTTTTGCAGTAATTATCACATGTTCGTCTGTATGTCTGAGCGTTTTACTTTATTATTTTGACAATTAAATATAATTATTTTTAAATCTGTGTTTGTAGCATAATTTTTATTTACTTTGGTAAAATCGTTCTTTTTGACTGTAAATAATAATCGCGCTTGAATAAAAATCTTTCGAGGGTCGTCATTATTAATCATTTATTCGTATATATACGGTCAATAAACTAGCGGTCTACTTTCCAAAGACCTTTTCACATACGATATACACGTTTGCGACAACAAACGAGCGGTAATTAGTCGACGCTTCGTCGTGAACAAATCGCAGAGTGGATATCATAAACCGGATGCGTATTATCTGTGAATTAATCTATCGATTCTACATTATTACAATCCAATGGCACAAAAATCCAAAAGAATGTTCTTGTACATAACATAATATAAAATATTTTTTGTTGATATTGACTTTTTCACTTGATTTTTAGCTGATATTTTTTTAGTTATCGCATAACCAAAACATCCTTAAATTCTCCCTTAAAATATCTCCGAAATAGTTTTCTGAAACAATTTAGCATATATGTATATAGTTCACAAAGAAATTTTTTGTTTACATGTAAAAGATTATTGCTATTCCGATTATTAAGAAGAAAAATTGACTTTTATTAAGCTAATTGAAGAATCTGCCATAACATTCGATCTTTCTGCATATTCTTCAAAACGCAGAACGACCTTTTTCTGCGTATTTAGTAAAATAGAAAAAAAAGAGAAAGAGAAAGAGAGAGAGAGAGAGAGAGAGAGATAATCGACGACGAGGTGCGGCTTCGTGATTCCACAAAATCTTATGATTTCATGGTTTTCCATATAGAAAGGAGCGCCGGGGATTTGCGAGGAATCGCGATGCAGAGATGCGCTGCAGGATTGCACCGCAGGATACGTTAAAGGCCGACGCGGGAAACCGACGACTAAGAGAAAGAGAGGAGAGTGGTGGATAGTGAAAAAGAGAAAGGAGGAAGATCCTAACGTGTCTCCCCCACCAGAGGTAGGTGGTCCACGGAACCGCCTCCGCGGATGGTCTGCCATCCGCCCGACGGTTTCGGTGCGTGTGCCAGACGTGCGCTCGTCTCGCCTCAGCCTCTTCCAACTCGTGGACCAACCTGTGCAGCTGAGCCGTGCGGACGGCTTTCTTCGCCTCCCTGAATCCATCGGGTCCATCGTCGCGTCTCTCCTCTCAGCCGATCAGTCGGCCATCGGAGTTTACCTGATTCGCTAGTACCGCCGCGCCGTCGCGTCTCCCGATCTCGGGTATCCATTCGATGTCTCGAGGTAGAAATCGGATAAAGGACGACACGGCGTCTCAGTTTTACACTACCTCTCGTCTTTCGATAACCGATAACAAGAAAGAGAGAGAAAGAGAGAGAGAAAGAAGCGATAAAGAGATCTAACTATGACACGGCTCGATGATCTCGAGATCGACCAGGACGAATCTTCTCTCGCTCGACGTGACATCCCTCGAAGTAGCGTGTTCCACGACGACTCTTGAGCCGTCTTGGCCTCGAACGCGAGAAGGACGCAGAATCCTCGAGAAAGGATCCATTGACGAAAGATAAGTCGAGAAGCTGAAGAGTCCGAGGGTCTTCCCGAAGAGCGTGTCCCTCTTTTTCTCTCAGCGCATCGCGTTCCGTCGCATCGCTTTCCGTTTTAATATTTCCCGGAGCTGATAACGAAGTGAATCTCTGAGTGATCTACGAGTTCGCGGGAATCGGTTTAATCAATCAGGATAAGAAAAAAAGAAGTATATTCGATACGGATACGGTCGGATACGGGGTCGACTAAGTAGTCATAAAGAAGATTTGGCGACCTATCCGACCCGATTAATCGCGCCATGATAACCCTCGATTAATTATCGAGCTCCTCTTTCTTCCTGCAACGGAGATTTCTTACCGAGAAACCCTCTTATCTACGACCGATGTCCACGAGATGCATTTTACGCTACATCGAAATTTGCTATTTGATTTTTCGATGATTATTTAAATGCTATTTTTGACGTTCGTGTATCAAGTACGTTTTTGAGTTTATAATCTTTATTATCTATGAAAAACATAGTTGTTGGTGATCGTGGGCCATCAGTGAGAGTGTCTTCTGCGTTTATAACGGAAATAAAAATGGAGTCTCATCATAATAATAACGGCTTGCCATCATTGGAGTCATTGGAGAATAAAGCTAGTTCTTCCAGTAACGAGCATGGCAGCAATAATTCCCTGGACGATGCTGTAGGCAAGCTTCTGCAAGGTATGCATTTTATAACTTAGCATATAATCATGCAACATAAATTAATAATTAAAGAAAATTGAGAAAACGAATAATAAGTTCAGTAAGTTGATAATACAATTGTATTTTTAAATTAAATTATCTAAACGTTTTTCAGTTTACTGAAACTATCTTCAGTGGACCCTTAATACCTTACAATTAATACAATTGTTAATTGCAATATTAATATTTTAGGCTAATTATACTCCTCTTTTCAATTTTTATTAATTATTAATTGTTTGAGACAGTTTAGTTACTTTTTTATAAATTAATTAATTTATATAATCATGTAATATAAATGGATTTTTTAAAATTTATAACAACGAGAGTATAGTGACAGTTTCATAAAGAGCAATATTCTTGGAAAATATAATAGTGATAAGTCAATCACAATGACTAAATAGAAAAAACGATTTTACTGAAAGATCTAAAATTTTTTTACATTAGATAAAGATCTGAAAATAATTTTTGTTGGATTATTAAAATAATTATATTGGAAATTCAAACTGCTAGAATATCAAAATTTCTTGTAGCATTGCTTATTATTTTTTAGTTTTTAATATAATTATTTTGAATCTGCAATAAAATTATTTCCAGATCTGTATCCAGCAAAATTTGTTTTAATAACATTTTTTCTCTTCCGTGTATATATATTCTAGAAACAAAAGTTTGGAAACACTTTTTAAAAATTGATATTATTGGGATTACTTACTCAAATATTTATAATAATAAGATTTTTTAACAATTCTTCAATAATAGTAATTGGATATAAAGAATTAAAAAACGTTTAAAAAACATATTAGGACAATATTTGAATAAACAAAATGTTAATTTTTAAATAGTATTTCCTTTCGGCCTGGAGTGCCTTGGTATTTCATATATTTTTTGATTGCTGGACAGTTTATATTAACTCTATTTAATCACTAAAAACTACTTAGGATTTCAGTTAAGATTCGGCTTTGCCTGCAGTTATTGTTCACAAAAAATACGTAAAATCTAAATGTATTTACTAAATAAAAATAGGACAATAAATAGACTACGCAGTATTTTAACTAATAATAATTTATTTTAATACTAAACAATAATTGAGCAGATATCTATGTAAGTTGCACATCTTTAAGAAAATTGCTTCAGAGTCACTAAATAAAACACTGATCAAATTCTCCATTTTCTACGCAATACAACTAATGAGAATAATATAATATACCAGTAATTAGATGAATCTCTAGAAAAACTGTATATATTTCTAGAGGTGTATATCATTTTTAAAAAGCAAGCATTTTAATCAATTACACACAAAAAAGAATTATGACAATAAACAAAGAACAAACATTACGAAATATCGCTCTTTCGATACTTCGGCACTTGATAAAAAATTGACTATTAGTTTACGTAATCTGTTTAAATTAAAATATTTCTAATCTTCTTTTTATTGCGCATTTTTAAAGGATACACATACTGTCGAAAAGAGACGTTAAAAGACAATAAAATATTTAAAAATATAATAAATATAAAAAAATAATCTATTAATAATACGCAATATTGGATGATATTGACGAAATAAAGTGCAGATGAAAATTGGCAAGTGAAAAAAGTATTATTCATCCGAAATAGCACGTGAAATGCGCGCGTTCACTCGTCGCCTCGTTCCTTTTCGTTGCAGTCTTTATCGAGTCATTTAGGGAGGCAAGGCGACTGGTAATTGGCGCTGAAAGCCCGCGTCGTCAGCCGGCATCGCTCTCTTCTCCATTTGGCCGTACGCCGATTTATCCGTCGACGATATTCGCGAGAGTAGAAAGCGGAAAGCAGGGGTGGAACTCCGACGAGCAAGGCGGAGAAAGAGCGGAGCGGAGTCGGACGAGACGGAGAAATATAGCCGGGAGGATCGTCTCCTCGCGAGAGAACGAATCCTCAGCTATACGTACATATTTCTCCGAGGGAGGGGAAAACTCGCGAGAGCACGGCAGGTGCTGCGAACAGAGCGAGACGAGGCGCGTACGCGCCTGCCACCGCCGCTAATTATGTTAGTACCGAATTAAATCTGAAAGATCACTGCGGGAGGGGGCGCAGGGTCGATGATTTACTGCGCGCGTCGGGACTCGAGACTCGGTCTCCGCGACGACGGAGTTTCGCCAGAGAGATACGGGCACAATCATCGCCGGGGAGCGGCGGAACCCCCGGGCGAACAGACAGGTGGAAATCGCCTGGGGATGATATCTCTACCGTACTAATTCTGTCCCGCGATGTCGGACAATCGCGACGCGAATAATTACGAGGATTAATGGGGTCTGGTCGATGTAGCGGATTAGGAGGAAGAGTCGTTGGACGCGTCGCCATCGCCCCTTTCTTGAGGTCTAGCTATTCTAACGGGGTCTAGATCCAAGATACGCGACTATATTAGCCCTTCGTAGTCACTCTCACTACGGCATACTCCAGGTTTCCTTTATTTTATATCTCTGGTAGAAATTTCATGCATTTTTTTAATGGTTACTCGACGGTTATATTAACTCTGTCTAGTAACTGAGAAGTAAAATTATAACTTAGGATCCCAATCAAAATGAACGCTTTGCCTATAGTTACGTATAAAAGATGCAAAATATGAATCTATTTATAAACAAAACAGGACAATAAATGGACTACTCGAAATTTTAATTAATAATAATTTAATACTAAATGATAACTAGGATAAGTGTGTACGCAAATTGCACATATTTTTACTAGGAAAACTGCTTTAGTCCGAATAAAACATTATCAAGTCTTATCCATTTCCTACACAATGTTGCTATAATTAATAAATACAATAATATTATATAGTAATCGAATATAGATAAGGAAAAGTGCATACATTTCTATCAGGGATACTATTATTTTTGTATTAATAAAGATATATATATATATATATATATATATATATATATATATTTTATTACCGTTATTCTTTAATGTCTGACATTTGGATTGAAATTAAATTTATTATATAATATGTTCATTTTTATGCTATATTTGTACACAATATCCAGATAGTAACATCAAAGGGTTAGTATTTCTCGAACCGTTTACTGTAAAAACTTTTCTTTGCGATCTTTACAGATTCATCCAGATACTGTACGCTTTAATTAAATGAAGAAATTTCTAGGAAAATCTCTAAGAGGATTTTAAAGAGTGCGTTTCGACGATAACCGATCCACTCGGAGAGCTGTGCCGCGAATCATGACACGCTCCCGTTTTAAGATCAGATTTAAGATATGTTTAGTTAGATTAGACAGTGCCAGAAACGACAGCAGAGTGACGGACACTTGAATCCGTCGATGGTAGAAGTTGAAAAACTGATGGCACGCGCGAGTCGTTCGTGAACATTGAGCGCACGCAGGAATGTATAATCTAAATAGTTTATCATATAACTTGAGAAGAGACAAGCCTCGGGTCTGCACCACGAGTAAATATTTGATCCACCGGTGCTAAGCGATACGTTTCGCTGCAAAGTGTCCACTCGATGAAAATACAGGTGTCGAAATTACTCAGTCATATGTGTTATATCTCTCGGTTTTGCAAGAAAGTTATGAAATTACGCAAATTATTTACGTTTATCGTTTATCTGTTGTCTTACATGTCTTATCCACGCAGAATTTTTATTATCATAATGACAAAATATTATATAATATGATTAAATACGAAAAGAATGGTATTTTGCTGAAGTATAATGTAAAAATGTAGCTAGATACAGATCTGAAAATTAATTTAATTTTGTTGAGACATTAAAATAATTATTAGAATGCTTAAACTGCTTGATAGAATATTAGCATTATTTTTCAGCACAGTCATCAACATTTAAGCGATTTACGTAATTATTTAGATCCAACAAAAATATTTTCTATATCTACTTAAATTTTTAGACACTTTAGCTAAACCTTTCTTTCTATGTATTAAATGAGACTTCGTAGTTGTATGTTAATTAGTACTAATTTTTTACTTTACATTGTTATGTAATTATAATGTTTATGGCATTCAAAATTTCATATCAGATAAATTATTACTTTCTACAAGCGTTTCAAAAAATTTCGTGCACCGTCATCAAGAATCGTCAGACCTGTTAACGTTAATTAAAGTTCAGACTTTTCATTTAACCTTATTTAATCTTTCATCGCCCGCGTGAATTTTAACTCTTCCGTCAGGATCTTTGAGAAATAAATGATAAACTTTGATTATATTTTGGTATAAAAATTTTTTTTAATTCTGATATATACTTGTCAAAGCTTTAAAAGTTTTTACTATTATTATAGAAGACTGTAATGTCCGACATCTTTTTATGCATTTGGCATATATATTTTTTTCATTGTCTTACCTATATGCGTAATTGAAAAATTTTTTACTATAATTAAAAACATTTGTTATTTACAAATGAGATGAAAACTCACAAAGGAATATCCGTGGAAACAAAGTTGGAAAAAATTATAGCAGTTTAAATTTTGCAAGGAGCCAAATTGGCTGTGCCTCGATCTTTCTAGTGTTAAAGATTCTAATTCGCTAACCAGCGGAGGGTTAAATTTTAATTGTCTCGTCTCACTCGATTCTAAATGCACTCGTTTCGCCGACTGTTTCACGTTGGTATCCCGCGAATACTCGTCCCATCACACAAGATCGAATAGTGCGGCGCGAATCGAGGATCGTCAGGCACGTGGCGACAAGCCGCGTAACGATATCAAACATCGATGGGACAAGGTGTCGAAGCGTTTAAGAGGGCCTCGTTAAAGGCGGTAGGATTTGTAACAGGCGGATTTGTAAAGGAGTTAATGTAGCAAGAGTCAGACGACAGGTCGCCATTGACGGTCGAGCACACCGGTTCATTCACCAGACCGCACAACCCGCCTATTGTAACACGGGCGCGCTAACTACGGCCCTGATCTCGCAACTCAAAAGCCATTCAGGATCCTGAAAGAAAAAAAAACGTGCGAGTTCTTGGTCACTTGGTCCGATCTGCCGATTCACCAAGTCGTTACGCTAATTAGTCGTTACGTTAAATCGAAACGGAGGGGGGGGGGGGGGGTGGAGGGTGAAGGAACAGCCTAAAATTAGGCGCGATCTGGCGAGCGGCTCTCTCGATTTCACGATTTAGGATTTATCATTTAATCGCCGGGTATAAGACTGTATTTGATGCCAGAGATCGATTAATTCAATAACAAATATGTCAACGTCGTTTGAAACAAAGCCTCGTTGTACTGCTAATTCCCGCTTTATCTTTGAATGTAACCATCTTTAGACGAACATAACGTTGTTTTCTAAGTTTTACTTGTAAGACATATCTTTATCTACTTTATTAAAGCACATAGTACTGTTAAGTACCTATGCAGAAAATTAATAATTAAAAATCGAAAATTTGATCCTGATGAAATTAATTTCTAGGCGTTTCTTTCTAAAACAAGCTTGAAAAATAATCTACCAGAATTATAAATTGCCGTTTAAAATGAAGTTAATTATATTGTAACAGATGTATTACCAACTATTGGAAAAAAAGGCAAATACTTTTCGATCAACTCAATACGTTATTCTTTGAGAAATGTGGTCGAGGATCCTTACAGGCTTTGTTGAATCCATGTAATTTATTAACGCTATAAAAGAAAATTTATCCTCTTACATCCTTATTATTAAATTGAATAAATTTTTCTAAGGAGGTACCCCGAACGAGAGGGACAGTGAACAATGAGAAGAGGCTACAAGTATTCTCTGAATGTTTTTGGAATCGTTTTTTGAATACATATTTCAGACGATTGTAAATGATGTCGAAAATAAACTTTAGTGGGTACGAGCGTCGTTATTGAGTAATATATTAATTAAAAATTTAAAGTTCTTTGCGTGACATTTAAGATTTCCTCAGTTTTTATCATTGCTCTTTTCCGAGAGGGTAACCACTAATTTGAAAATAATGTTCCAATTACATGATTTCATCTGACTACAAATAATTTTATTTACTACATGTGAAATTATTTGGTAAAATATACGATTTCATTTAATATAATACAATGATTTCTCGTGGTTGCGTATGTAATTATCGGATTATCATAGAGATTTCAAATGAATTTTATAATGATTTCTGTCTCACGATTATATTAAGTGATTACCCCTTCGTTATTTTCCATACGCATCATTTAATCATGTAATTCTCAGCACATCATGAAGTCTTTGCTATGCGGTCGATCAATCGCTTGTGAACGATACTTTGACTTTGAAAATTGATAACAACTCGCCATGATCCTTCATGGCCTTCTCAATTAAGATATGTATTTGCTTATGATCTGAGGGGGCTCAAAACAAAAAAGAAATATGTAATCAATTTTTAATTGATGATTTTAACAAATGTTTCATTTTTTGACATAAAAAAGGCTTATTTGCTCAACAATTACACCTAACTCCTGCAAGCTATTTATTATTTTATTCTATAAATAGGTTATCACATATTTAGCTCTTATTAATTTCATAGTTTTTTTTTCTAGATTTCTATACCAAAAAATCTCAATTTTGTTACAATATGTGGAATATAAAAAATAATAAATGGAGATCTAAAGAGAGAGATGATGTTTTACATTCACTATCTTTGTGACGGAGACCACACAAAGCTTCGGCAACTTTGAGCATTTCATTAATATTTGCAAACGCTACTTCTCTTCAATATATTTCTTCTGAGTCAACAAAGTGATGATTTGCAAGATAACATCATTTTATGGACTGAAAAGAAATATATTGAACAAGGTAAAGCAGCGTTTGCAAATATTAAATAAAACGCCCAGTTGCCGAAGCTTTGTGTGGTCCCCGCTACAAAGATAACGAATGTAAAACATTCATCATCTATCTCTTTAGTTTTGTTGCTCGTGTCCAAGCGTGGTGACTTCTCTCATATCATATGCCTGTGGTGCGCACGCTGCTAGTTGTATACAGTTCATATACAATAGAACAGTTTTGTCGAACGACGATCAAGTTTTTGTTTAAAGAAGTGTTCCTTGCATGGCAAGGATACTACTCTCGGTAGGTTGCTTCCTTCCGAGAGAAGAACGAGTGTATGAAAATGTTTTGGATTTTACCGAGAATCGAACTTGGGATCTCTATAGCATAGCAGCCCAGTGCGCTGTCTATTCTGCCACAATTACTCTCAAAACTTCGTCGTTCGGAATTGATGTTAAACTGTAGGTCTCATATGAACTGTGTACAACCAGCACGCCACAGACATATGAGAGAAGAATAAATTGATAATATTTACCGATTTTTTTCACAAACTTGCTTCTCACGTGAAAGCACATGATATAGTCACTTTATTTTTTCAATCGGTATTGTAAGCAACATACATTCATATTTGATTAAAAATTCTTTTTTTCCTATATTGTTATAATTTATATTTTTGCATATGCGATTTTTAATTTGTACTCGCACATAAGGATAATTCAATTATGTAATTTACTTTTAATTCTCGCCACATTTTTTTCCGTGTCTAAGAAACCAATATACATATTCGATATGACGATTTAAAAAATACGTTTTATATTCTGACTCCCATTAAACTTTCTATTTATAACTTATTCCACCGAGACTTAATTTTCCGTATAAAACTTTAGCGCGAAGTCCTTTATTAAAGAGACATGGAGTGCAAAGAAAAAGGTTTCTTTTTGCCATTCTACGTAAGTCACTCCAGCGACTGAGGGGGTTCACCTACAATCTACATAGTCAGTTAAGTCTCAAAAAGGGGCCGTCTTTCCTAAGGACTGATGTCTTTTGTACGCCCAATTTATCACGTACGCTCGATTCGCGCGAAATTTTCTCTATTCCCGTCGCGTTCCTCGCAAAGCCCTTCCGCGTTTCCGTGTAAAATTGTATTTCGGCCGCGGCTATCGGCGCAGGCGTTGACGAAGGACCTCCCCCAGATGCTGAAAGGCACCGACACAAGTGCCGCGCCAGTGGACCGTGGACCCACGGTAATTAGCTCCCACCAGCTTCTCGAACCCCGGGTTGACGCTTCGTCACGTGCACCGTCTTTCCCCTGGTCTCGCCCATACCCTCTTTCCCCCGTTCACCCTCGTTGACTCGATCCCTGAGTGCTTAATGGTGATTAAAAACACGAAAACAGTTCAATGTAGTTCAATTGAGACTTAAGCTCTTTTCTCAACCTCATATTTTTAATTCCTGCAAGTGTAATGCTTCTCTTCTTTCTTTTTATCTTCTCTGACATATGATGATATTAGTTTTTTTGTTAAAATAGATAAAAGATATTGGGACTAAAGAATCAATATTATATATGTAAATTCATTCCTCATTAAGAATAAATTTTTTTAAATCTTCGTTAATTTTTTCATAAAATAACAAGAGGGAGATGGTTCTTATTCTAAATGTATCTCTAATTCCTATCAATGTAGATTAATTTTAATCTTTAACTTTTTTTTTATCTTTTTCTAGAAATTTCTAGAAAATTCTTTTCTAGGAATTAAGAGAGAATGAAGAATAAATTAAACAGAGATTAAAATTAATTTACATTGGTATAGAAGTAGACTTAAGCTGGATATTTTTCATAGTCTTCTAGATTCTTATACTTGAGACTGTCGTATAATCTTGATATGTTATAAGCTAATAAAAGAGTTGTATTAACATTTTAAAACATTACTTAAGACTTAAGATTTATCTTAAAATAAGAATGGACAATATTGTGTCTATTCATGTATGTCCATAAGGCTCATTTCCATCAACATATATTAACTTTAATCTCGCTTTAATTTAGCCTTTATCTTATCTTTTTCTAATTCTCAGAAGTAGAAATAAAAAATAAATAATAACCGAGATTAAAATTAATTGACATTAGAAAGGGACATAAGTAATTTTAGTAAAAGTTAAGTAACAGTCGTGTGAAGAAATGGATATGTTGTAAGACGAGAGTTTAATTGCTAGCTTTAAAGTCAATTTCATCAATCTTACACACACGGGACATTGCGCAATTTCCGAACCGGCCTAATTACCGTCTCGCAAGCTCTTCCTCATTCCTCTGGGTCTGCCTCCACCAATTTGAGCCAGACTGCGCTCTTTCGGACTGGGGAATTAAGATTTAGGAGACCACGGTGAGAGCACAAGACAGATTTACATAAGTCGGTATACATTTGTTTGAAGGGAGACAAGGTTTTACGACCTCAGGCTTGCTGCAAGTTCTTTTCCCACGAAGTGAAATGTAGGAATCCACATCCGGAGCCGAATCCTTATTAAGCGGCGCGGAATTTTCAGTAATCCAGAGCACTTACGTCACTTAACGTCTCGACAACTTACAAAATCAGTAGGATTGCTTCGTAATGTATAAACTTCGATTCTATCATATCTACTTTCCTGTTACGTCCACAATTTAATTCAATCGAATTTTCTAAATGTAAGATACGACGCGAGAAATAAGATATGCAAAGCGGAAAATTATTCAACGCCTTAAAGTATTTTTTTTTCTCGCTAAAATTGACGTTTAATTCTAATTAGAAAAAGAACTCGGTATTTTCACAAAATCGGTACAGGCTATTTTTTATTTCTTAATTTTCCTCACGTGTTCATAGATTAATGACGCTTACGATCGTCTTCCGAATAAGAGATGGAGGTCTTCTTTACTGAAAATATGGAATCCCAAGTAGATCCATGCGATGATCCAAGATTTCAGCTATTTGTGTTTGGAGGAAACGATTGTCGAATAATAACGATTAATTTCTTAATGTGAAAGAATTACGAGAGAATAGTAAAAGAGCATATTGCTCGTTCTCTCTCTCTCTTTCTCTCTCTCTCTCTCTCTCTCTCTCTCTCTCTCTCTCTCTCTCTCTCTCTCTCTTTGTCTCTGTACGATTTCCAGGTCGTAAAAGTCCTATCGTGTTCTTCGTAAAGAAGTTAAATAAAAAAGAGACAGAAGAAGGGAAGAGAGACCGACAGCGCTAACAAATGTTGGTCGAATCGGCCGCACGAGCCACGAGGATACAGGTGTAGTTTTATCTCGTATTCCTTTACAATCCGATTCCGCGGACAGGACTACTTCCGGTGCCTGTGCGAAGACGGCAAGATACACGAGCCAAACAATTCCGTTATCACGTACCGTTTATAACGTACTTTTTGTAGTTGCCTTCCTTACGATGAAATAAAATATATACCAGGACAAACGGATTTTAATTAATTCAGATACAGATATTATATAAAGCGGTGAGAAAAAAACATCAACAAATAAAGTTGAGTTCTTCTCCACCGACTATCGAAAGATTATTTAAGATTCAATATTATTGAAGATACTTCTAAAATTTGAGTATTTATTGAATCTTATGCTAAGTTATAAATAAATTTAAGATATTAAATTTAAGTTAAGTCAGAAATAAATTTATCGAATTTTATATATGTAAATTTATCGAATTTTTTTCTAGCGCGGATGATGATACGCGTGAAAGACTTGTAATTTGTTTCTTCCAAAGATTTCGGAAATTGTATATAGATTAGGAGTGTCTCAGTATATATTTGTATCATATGCAGGTTACGATTGGACGTTACTTCCGGTGACTTCGCGCGCCGGTGGACGAAGAAGCGCCCACGTGAAGCGCCCGATGAACGCCTTCATGGTGTGGGCACAGGCGGCAAGGCGAAGACTAGCCGACCAATATCCACAATTGCACAACGCCGAGTTGTCGAAGACGCTGGGAAAATTGTGGAGGTAATCTAGATTTGACCAGACTGTAGGTAGATACGTGTAATTGTCAAAGAGAATTATCGAGTCGCAGTTTGCATTTTGTTACAGGGTGATTTCAAGATCTTCATGTAGCTTTAAATTATCATAACTTTCGTTCTGTGTATTTATGATAAGATTAATCTGTAAAAGAAGTAAGTGAAAGAATGTACTTCAATTTTACATCTGCATTAATTTATTCTTCTCGAATTATTGCTTTTCAATATGTACATCGTCATTGTATATAAATTGGGATATGATTTTAAAGTTTTATGAATATGTTTTGCAGTCATTTACAATAATATTGTACTTTAAGTCGCATTAATTATTCTAATCCACAGATCGTTTAAAGAATGAAGCTTTTCTAAAAATAGAAGAATCAAACGAAGGAATATTGATAACCATTTTTTTTTGTTTTTTTGTTTTTTTTAATCAAACCGTTTATTTATTCCGCACGGAAAGAATGATTTGGCTCAAGTATTTACAAATTTAGCTTATATAGATGTAAATTAAAAAATTATTTTGTTGAACTATCAAAATAATTATGTGTAACAATCTCAAGCGTGATAAGTGATGTTGCAAAAAATTAAAATAATTATTTTGAGATCGGTATCTAGTTAAATTTTATTTTATTCAGTATCATTAAAATCTTTCTAAGATACTTCTGAGCGTCAGACTATTAAATTGTTAGTCAATTTAATTTGCAATATTATTACAGTAATTCAGTTGCGTTTCAAGATCGAAAAATCATTTCAGCGCGCAGTTTAAATAACTACATATGTAAATAAATTCACGCCAAATTATCTTATATAAGCATCTAAGATCCAACTTGACCGTTCAAGGCTTTATTTCTTACTTGTTATCTAATCACATTTACGGTCTCAAGAAATTCTTTAATAGCTAAATTTTTAGATATGTATACTCTTCAGCAAAATTGTCTTTTCCATGCATGAAGTTCTTTAATACTTAAGCAGGTACATATATTCCTTGCATTAAGCAGCAATACCGGAGATTGCGAATTGTATTTTGTTGCAGGATCCTGAGCGACGGCGAGAAGCAGCCGTTTATCGAAGAAGCCGAGAGACTGCGGAACGCACACAAGAAACAGCATCCTCATTACAAGGTAAATGACCGCCGAATTAACCGATTGACGACATACAGTCGCGGCGGAATTACGCATTCGCATCTTAATCGCGCGTCATTAGGAATAATATGAGGAATGTATCTCGTGCGTTACGAAATCGCACGGCCGGTTCGCGATCGAGCGGCCCGATTCGCGCGCGATGGCGGAACGAATTAGCGCATGCAAAACGCGCATCCGTCTTTCTGAGTGCTCGAGTGGTTAATCGAGGCTCGATCACCCGAGCGATTTGAATCCCACCGCGCCGCGCGTCGGCGATGATTTACGAGAAGGGGAAATGAATTCACCACGATGAAGCCATCCGTGTCGCCGCTCCGTGCGAGGCGAGAAAGTCGAGCAGCGGTAACGAGACGCGGTGAACGGGATGCGGAAAAAGCGGAGCTTTTCAAGCACATTGTTAAATTTATAGTGTCATGTTTAATCTAATTTAAGTCGCCACTGCTTCTACCGCTTCTATTCAATATATCATTATTTTATGCTAAAACAATGATTAAACTTGACACTGTAGAGTGTTAAATTGACACTCTTATATATAGTGTTAAATCTAATCATTGTTTTAGTATAAAATAACAATATACTGCAGCAATGGCGACTTAAATTAGATTAAATTTGACATTAAAGATTAACAATGCCGCTTGGTTGAAAAAAAAAAATTACTTGTCTAACTTATCCGCTGATATAATAATCATTTGAAGTATTTTTATCTCAATGGTGAAAAAATATGAATTGTAAAATATTGTTTAAAAAAAAAAAATTATTTTTTAAAAGCGTTATATTAATTAAAATCTTAACTTTTTTAGAAATACTGTCATAATAAAGCTACTTAACATACTTATTCTATTTAATATTTGTTTGATTTCTTTTTTAAAAAATTATAATTAAATTTGTATCTATTTTCTCCAAATGCTGATAAATACAAATACAATTAATAATATATATTTAATACTGTTAAAACAATAGTGATTTTAATTAAAATAGGGGTGATCATTTATGTAAAAGAGATCAGATGACAATTTCCGGATTAATCTAATTCGTTTAATTTATCTGATCATGTAATTTCATAGATTTTGTGTAATAACAATAACTTTATTATAATTATACAAGGTTTATTAATAACAAGATATGTAGATATGTGCGTGAAAGATAAAATTATACGCATAAAAAGATGCCTAAAGGTACCTGAATTAAAACACATGTCATTAAATGCAAAATGGAAAGAATGAGTAAAAAGAAAAACGCGATAAGTAGCATACATATAATAGATCGAGACGTACAGGACAAAACAATCTTGAAATTTTTTTATGTAAATTTGTTACACGTCATTATTTTTATGTCCATTTACTAAATTACAATGTTAATTTATTTATGGATTATATAACAGATTTCAAATCAGGATATTAAATAAAACGGCATGTGTGTATTCTTTAAAATTAAATTCATTGATTCTTCACTGCAATCATATCGGGATACATCAGAAAATTACACAAAATATTTCAATATTCAATATACAGCACAAAAAAAGAATTTATACAATTTTTCACTACTTGTAACGCAATACGATTCCGAGATCTATCTTGAGATTACTAATTCAAACACAATGTGGTATCGTTCGTAGTATCAACCTCGTCGCAGGAAGCCGAAATCGGACGATCAGATGGGTATTATCGTACACAGGGGTGGACTTCCATCACCGGGGACCTCCCTCGATTCCTCGGCCAGTTCCTCGGACTGCACCTATGCCCGTTTATACCCGGACGCTGGTGTGAAGGCGTACGAGCGACCGACGGCCTATCACGAATCGAAATCTAGCGCTTACGACTTAGCTCGACCGGTCTGGGTCAACGAGACAGTCACCAAGTATCCCGCTGTCGATCATCCTAACAAGTCGACGTACGAGACGACAGCTAGAAGCTACGCTGAGGCAAAATGCCACGAAGTAGCCAAGTACCATCACGAGATGACCGGCACCAAGTATCACCACGAGATGGTCGGTACTAAGTACCATCACCATCATGAGTCGGCGGCGACCAAGTATCCAGATCTGCAGGCCAAATCCTATGATCTGCCCAAGTATCCGGAAGCCAAGGGATATCCGGATGGTCTCAAGTACTCCACGGAGATGAGCAGCGGCGCGGCCGTGGCTGCAGCCGCTGCGAAGGCGTCCTATACCTGTGTACATGGACAATACTACCCTACCGCGGAGGGGTACACCGTGCACGGCGAAGAAAACGACTACCAGCCGCAGAGTGTGTCGACGCATCCCTCTTTTTACCCTTATATATCGGCGTCCATGGCGCAACCGCCGTATTACATGGGACCCCGATAGATTGTAAGCAGAAGATGGGAGGCGACACGAGACAATTCTTGAAGATATTCACAAAGATTTTCACAATGAGATTACACGGTGCATGTCGGATAAAATAAAATCATTATCTATTACCAATCGAATAGGAAACTATTTTTTCTATAAACAAATTGGTCAAGGCAATGTTTCTGATAAATGAAAGCAAATTCGTGTCATCCTCCCCTCTGCGAATCGTGTTTCACTAGAGTCTTGATATTATGCAAGAATTTTGCAGCGACGTGTGCATGTATGTGTGTGGATGTGTGTGCGCTTGGTAAACTTCGAGCGTAGACGATCGTTAGGATCCAGCGAGATTTAATTCAATCGGATATCGTGCGCTTAATGAAACTCTGTAAAGTACTTAAACGCGGTTGTTGTACTTAACATTAATAAATTGATAACATTAAATTGGTAAACTTCATTTTACAAAGCGAAATATATTGTTCGATCGCCTTGTAATTCTTTTTTTTTTTTAATTTATTCTTTTCTGTAAACTCCGTGAAACAAATAAAACAAATCTATCTAAGCACTCTTGAGTTATAAAGTTCAATATATGATGTTTAAGTTTTTCGAGACTATTTGCAAAAAAAAAAAGAAAACATTTTAAACGCAGAATTTACGAGCAGATTTATAAGTTACATAAAAAATTATAATAATGTATATATTAATGTGTATATATTAACTAAAATGTATCTCACAAAATTGCTAGTGACTAGGAGAAAAATTTAACCGCAATTGAGTTAAAATTATGAAAAGAAAGAAAAGAGGAAATATGCGAGTACATGCATTCGCCTCGCACAAATCGTGTTTACAATGTGAGCGAGCGGAAAAAAGGCAATCTAATATCACATTTGTCGAGACATTGACGGCAAGTATCGGTGAAGAAGTAACTATAATATACACTACGTAACGATATAATTGCTAGGCTAATTATGTAACCATTAATCGAGCCAGCGGTAAATCGTCGATAATTACACCGAACGTGGATGTGTATGTGCGCGTGAGACGATTCCGCAACCAGGTACTTTTTTCGACGATAGATGATACTCCTTAATCTTTCTCCTTAGTCCTTTTCTAAACTGGAGTCGCGTCCAATAATAGTTGCTAATTCCTGCACCACGTCTCGATTCGCGTGCATGAACGCCTTCGCGTTCCAGATCATATGCACCAGTATTTCGTCACTCTTCTCATCCATGGCAACTTCCGTCGACAGCTGCGGATTGAATCTGTAGTATGGTACGCCGATCATGGAGCACCAGGTGCGAGCGCGATCGACTACGCGGCCGTCGCTGGCTGTCGCCTGATCAACCAACAGCGTGCCCAGCGCAGAGATACCAAACGCGAGCTTGGCGGTGTCCCAGAGACTCTCCGGTCGGAAAACGTCGATCTCATTCAAGGTATATGTAGTCGGTATGAGTCCCGTGCCGAGAGAGACCACTAACGACAGTGGTATCATCTCATTCTCGCGGTTAGTAGCCTTCAGCGCCAAATTGTACTCGTGGATCTCCGTCATGGCATCTAGGGTAGGATTGTTAGCAATCAGACCGCCGTCCAGAAAACGGCCAAACGCCCGGAAATACGACGGCGCCGCGCCGGTGGCCCTCGCCGCTTTCCAAAGTAACTGCTCCTGTGGCGATAATGTCGATTTGAACATTCCGTTCTCCGGTAACTTCAAGATCATACTAGGCGCCTCGTAATTGCGGAATAGATGAAGATCCACGGGCTTACGATCGGCGAGTACGCCCGTGATCATTATTTTTGGTTTCTGGATGTCCGCCATGACGGTATGGGCGCCGAGGCATTCTTTCAACACCTTCTCCAAACCCTCGCTATTGTAAGGTCGCGAGCCAACGAAAGCGTTCTCCTTGATACGAAAGTAGAGAGCTTGACATTCTCGTAGGGACTTACCTGCGGCGAGGCCGAGCCCTAGGATACCGCCGGTAGACGTGCCGGCTATCCAATCAAAGCACTGCACCACGGGTTTGCGCAGCACCGATTCGATCTCCAGCAGCGTCTGTATGAGCACCAGTCCCCGAATACCACCACCATCGAGACAAAGTAATCTACCGCCCTTGATCCGTTTATGGTTTCCATGCTCGGCCATTTTCTCCATGCCTGATACGTGAAGCATTTGATCGAGAATCGTGCGCGGCACATATTGTGGCGGTTCCGACGGTGCAATACCCGTGTAGTTTTCGTCATGCTTGCAGCCGAGATGACAATCTTTCATTTCCGATGGACATCTTTGCGCGCCTACCGCATCCAGTAGATAGATTATCTTGTTACCTTCGGTAGTATCAACGTTCGCTTTGTGCCTAGGCGTTTCCGCCTTCCAGTTCCGCGCATCGACATCAGAACCGAAGCCAATAAGCGCCTGTACGATGGCCGGTGTCTCTGCCTCCACTGCATAATGCAGCGGCGTATTGCCGTTGTTATCGACAATGTTGACAGACGCCATATGACTCAGCAAGGCGACTACACAAGGCAGTCGTTTGCGCATCACCATTACATGCAGAGCAGTACGCCCGTCGAAGTTGAGCGCGTCGATGTCGCAATTGGTGTCGATCAGCGCCGTGATCACTTCGCGACTACGTGACCAGTGCAACGGTGTGCCGCCGAATTTCATGTCCTCCGCGTGAAGCACGTTTGGCTTGTTATGTAAGAAATCGCCAACATAACCTGGACTGGAGGGCTGACCCTCGGAAGCAGATATGTTCACGTCGGCACCGATCAGCAGGAGCGCTTTTACACATTCGGGTTTATCGTTCAGACAAGCGACATGCATGGGAGTGTGACCGTTGCTGTTACGACTGTTCAAACTGTTTGGAAGACCCGAGCCCAGAGCAAGAATGATTTCTTTGGTAGATGTAGCTGCGTAATGATAAACTGTGTTCGCATTATGATCCAAATGTTCCAGCGAACTCTTCGCTGCTATCAGCATCTCAACGGTGCGCAAATTATTAGTTTGCACGGCGACTTGCAGGGGCGAAATACCAGTCTCTGAGTCCCCGCTGTTGAGCTGACTGTTGACAATCGCATGCATGAATGCATCATGAAGGGCAAAGTAGGCTGCTAAATGTGCTAGAGTCCATGTGGGATGTTCTACCAGAGTGTCGCAGAGTTTTTGAATTTTTCCAACATGGCACATCTTAGAGAAAAAGAATAAAAATTGTTATCAATTATACATATAAAATTTTTTTTTTAATAACAAATCATTTTTAAATTGTGTATGGAAGATAAATGTATAATATAGGAATATCATTTCTTTAAAGTATACTGTATATAGATATAAACGAAATGAAGAAACAATACCTCACGTACTATCTGCACAAGTACAGGGACTTTGTCTTTATATATTAAGAATCTTGTCTCCGCACCTTCTAGAGTTTCCGATCGAAACAAACTGAAAAAATATTGGAGTTTTGAAAATTTAATAATCAACAGAAAAATGATAAATAATATAAAATATAAACATTCTGCCATCGGTAGATAAATTCAAGACAAATATTGTTTTTATGAGCATTATTAACTTAAATGGCAATGTAACTGCTTCCAAGAAAACAATAATTACAATTATATATAT
>NW_017305683.1:2638155-2645453 GCF_001594115.1 Trachymyrmex septentrionalis
TATATATATATAGAAAAATAATACATACTTAAATATAATTTACTTGTTTTTCAAATTTTTTTAAAAGTTCATATATCCACAAGTCTGTCACAAGTCCATTACAAACATCAAATTTATTCAAAATATATTCAGAGTCCTAATAAATAATTATATATTTCAATCAAGATATTAAAAATAAATCAAAGATTTACTTATTATAAAATCACTTCAATAAAATTCATATTCTTCAGAAGAAAATTTCTTATTTTGAATACAATACATTTTTCTAAAATTTATGAGTATATTTTAAGACTGTTGTCAAGAAAATATTCTTTGTTAAAGATAATCTCATTACTTAAAAGAAAAATGGTAACTGACAATGAATACTCAATCACTTTTCTTAGCAGTAGTACATGGGAAAAATAAATAACACAATATTCTTATTAATTACAATATTCTTTCACACCAAAATGATAAATCAATAATAAGATATACCTGTATGCTTGATGTAAGGTCTCCGTGCATGGTCTATGCAGGACAATCTCGTATTTATCCTGATTCTTACCGCCAGGGCCGTAGAGAACAATGCCATCCTCACGGGAGTGTATATGTCGATTGCTATACTGGTCCGGCCGCACCTCCTGGACGACGTTCGGCGGCGTGTCCGAGAAGACGATGTTCCGCAAAACATTGTTTGCGATCGTGCCGAGCCAGGCCATGGTGATACCGGTGCTGACGACGAGATGAGCGAACTGAAGCGAACGGGAATAAGACACGGATGTTTCTACCGCGCGAAAACGTTACACAACTTCCCGTTACTCATTGTGTCGCAGAAACGCAGCATGACAGTTCACCCGTTTGCATTCTGCCTCGTTTCGTCTCGACTCCGTTGTTTGACCGTTATTTCTTCAGATAAATGACAATAACGACAGTACGGATAATGACAGGGAACTGAGGTTAATAAAGTACAGGAATTGTATTTGGTATAGTAAAACTATACCAAGTAGTGCGAGCTGAGAGGCCTCACGCGGAAAAGATACTAAATATCCAAATCAAAAGGATTATTCTTTTTAACTAAATTTTTTAGTTGTGTTTGTACGGTCTATCTTTTATCTATTCATACTGAAAAGAAAAAGAGGAAAGATGAATCGTGCAAACAATTCAGTTAAAAAGAACAAGCCTGCCAAATAAAACATGAAATATTTATATAAATTATTTTTTGAAATATTTGGTATGTTTGAAAAATCTGTAAAATATTTAATTATTACATTAAAATGTTTTACAAAAATACTTTAGAACACATAAAATACTTTTAGAGTACAAATATTGTAAGAAAAAGATATTTTAACAATTTCCTGGACATATTTATATTCTAGAAATAATTCACGAAAAATTTCTGAAATATTTCAAATTTTATAATGAAATATTAATTTTAGATAAATATATATTCAGATGTTGAAGAAAGAGAAAGCAAAGATGTTGAGTGCAAAAAGTACAAGTAAAAGCAAGGCTGCATTCCGTTCCACGCATAATGCGCATGATACATCATTTATCCTTGTTTACATTCGGTGAATAACAAGGTGATAAATAATGCAGCATGCGCATCATACGTGAAACGAAACACAGTCCAAACTACAATCATTAATTAAATAGACCTACAATTGATTCTTTCAGAATTCTGGGGGATTCTTGTAAATAAAGCCAATAACATTGAGAAAAAGCATAGAAATTAATCGAAGACAATCGATCCTTCGATAGTCGATAGTAATCGATTCTGCGATAGTCCGCCCTTCCATTTCAAATTCAAAAGGATTGCCAAGGCAACGGCAGGATAAACAAACATGACGCATTCCGCGTTTTGTGCAACAGTTTCAACTGTGAAAAGAAATTTAAAGATAAATGATAGATAAAAAATATTATTTAAAATGTTACAAAATATTTATAACGTAAGACAGTGATTACCGTGTTCGAAATTCCATTATTCTTTTTTGTAATGATTAGGTAAACTGTCTGCTTGTCCATGCTAGTCTTAAAAATCATTTAGCGATGCCCTTATTCTTCAATAAGTTTTCCCCCAAGAAGACGCCAACTAGGAAGGCGTCCGTTTTCCTGGCAAATAAAAATTTAAGCCCTAAACGAATAGAGAAGGAACTCGGCCCGGAAGTGGGTCCTATACGCCTCCGCCTTGGAGATCAGGAAGCTATTTTTGAGGCTGGTCTGTGGATTCCAGGTGACATTCATTCACCAAACAAAAACTTTTGCACTTTTATCTCAAATAATAAAAAAATGAATAATTTTGCTCTAGAGTCTGGTAAGGTGGGAGGTACTTTCAAAGAGAATGAAAAATTAAAAAAAGAAGTGAGACGACTGGAGGAAGAGAATAATCTGTTAAAACTAAAGTTTGACGTACTCTTAGATATGGTAATCTTTTCTTATATAGCACCTTCTAAAAAATTATAATAAATTTATTTTTGAAACAATATATAATATACAAGATATATAATAAAATTATAATACTGAATATATAAAGTATATATACATATACGTATACAAAGAAAAAGTTTATCAATAAGAATAAAAGCAGAATGATAAGTTAATAAAAGCATATAATGATAAGTATCAATTGTTACATTTTATGTTAATTTTTTACAGTTAACACAAACAACTGCCGAAGTTCACTCACAAAAGGAAGAATTAGAGAAACTAAAAAATTTTTCTCTTAACAGACGAGTTGTCGTTTGATCCATTGTTACTTGCTTGTTAGAATATAAATAGAAACTATAAAACTAGAATATAAAGGGAACTATAAAATAACAATAATTGATTATCAAACTTTTTTCCAATCTTAATACTTGTAAAAGAGTTACAAGGCAGAAATCAACTCTTACAGATAAAAACTGTGTTTGACACTTCTCTATTCTAATTAAGCTTTTTATAACGCTAATCGTTACAACTGTATATTATTTACGTTCCTGTTTTCGAAAAAATTCATCAATATAACTCAAAAGGGAGAGATAACGTGAGTGACTGATTACATTTGGACATTTGTCTCTCGTGTGACCTGTGAAAGAATATAACGCAAAATGTAAAATATAATATGTACAATTTGAATATGATAATAGATGTAATTGAGAATAATAAAAATGTTATTTAAAAAAAATTAATAAAAGAAATAAAAAGAGAAAAATAGAATCCAACCGAAACTTTTGCCGAAACTTAAACCAAAACACTACATGTCAATTTCAACTGAAACCGAAACCAAAATTAAAAAATAGAAATCCTATAAAGGCCATATGTATAGACATGCTCTTATATCATTATTATATATTTTTTCTTTATAAATATCATAATTTATTGAAACAATAATTAAATTTCGGTCGAAATAAAAAACCGAAATTTCGGTTATGTGTCAATTTTGACCAAAGAATATAAGTACTTTTTCTTCATAAACATTATAATTTAATTATTGAAACAACGCATATTAATATTTATAAAGAAGAGCTATATGATTTCAGTCGAAACTAACACGTAATGAGTATTCGTTTTTAGTCTTGGTAAAAGTTTTGGTCGGACTCTAGAGAAAAGAAAAGATAACAAAAAGATGAATTCTTTAAACTTTCTTTTTCTTCATTACCTTCTACTCCGCAAAATCCGCATTTTCTCCCGCCCCCGATAAGTTTGGGCTTTTTGGCGTTTGGTTTTTCAGGAATTCCGTTATCATTCTTATCTGCCCACTTGAAAAAATTACAAGTGGAAGTTGGACCGTTGGGACATCTATAAAATAGTCGTCCCTTTTTAGGGCTATCTCTGTAAACGGTCATCCTAAAAAAAACTCGCAAAATTATTTTTGTATTAGATACATAATAAAGCTGCTAATTGGTGACATTAAGACTTCAATTAATTAATTAATTATTGACGTCATGTGTTGTTAATCGTAAAAAGTTTTGCCGTTCTTTCGGATCGGAGATTTTACTCACTTTTGAGCGGGCTGATTACAGTTACACATAACATTCGTGGATGGGTTATCCCAATTGTCTTTAGAAGTGCTAGGGCGAGAAAAGTTACTATCGCTGTTTTTGTCCGGTCTCGATACCATTGAACGTTTTTTCCCTGCATTATCTTGAAATTTTGCACTATCCTCATTTGCCCATTTCAAAAAGTTGCAAACGTTTTCACTGCATGTGTAAAATAGACGTTCTGGAATTACAAATATTATCTAAAGTAACTTACGTGACAAATTATATTTATATATGATTGCCACTTACTTTTATTTAATCCAAATTTTAGAAGTCTTGGAATAGCAGGTTTTTTACAATTACATATAATGTTAGCATTGCGAGAATTATTGGACGCAGAGTGATCTGATTTGTTCGCAAAATTGTTCAAAACATCGAAATTAATCGAGGAAGTATGATTTGTTCTATCCTTTGATACTGTATTGCCATTAGCAGTATTTGATCTATTTGATTCATTTAACCGAAAAGTGTTCTTGTTTTGCGCACGTCTTCCCGATGAAGTGCTAGGAATTTCTATCAAGTTACAATCGTTGTTATTTCGACCAAAGTCTGTATTAATAGAAGTAGCTGTACTTTGCAATTGAGATGTATTTGGAGTAGTAGGGAAGATCAATGCGTTCTTCGTATTATTTTTCTTTCTCTCCTCTTGCATTATACCTTTCTCATCTTCCTCGAATTTCTCAAGCCACTCTTTCATCATCTCAATTCCCATATCCTTTACACATTCCACATCTTCTCTTTCACTATTCATCTCCATTTGTCTTATCTCGTCTTTAATCTTATTATATTTTTCGTATGTTACTTCTAATTCTTTTATTCTTTCTTTTAATTTATTTTTGTTTTCTGTCCAATCTTTTTCCATACATCTCAGTTGATTTTTTAATTTCTCCATCTCTGTCTTTATTTCCCGTTGCACATTTTCAAAAGCGTTCATCACGTCACATATTTCTTTACTTTGCTCTTTCACATCCATCCTCCTTTTTTAATGGCTTTCGCAAAATATTTGTTAAATATGAATACAAGAACCGATTTCATCACAAACTATCAAATATTTTAGATTCTTGCAATATATACACTTGCAATAATGATTTATTTGATACAACTGCATTCCTATTATCTTATCGACCAGTACAGTCAAGAAAATGTCCTTGGTTGCAATAGATATCCCTATCTTGCTTTTTATAATAGTGATTTCCTTCCTTTTAGCTTGCACAATTCATCTTTTTTCTTCTGGTTGCAATAGATATTCCTATCTTGCTTTTTACATTAGTGATTTCCTTCTTTTTAGCTTGCACAATTCATCTTTTTTCTTCTTTCCTCAAAGATAAAGAAAGTGTAAGGAGAGATGATACAAGATGGTATTCAGCTAAAAAAACAGGCCTTAGGTAAACCACAAGACAAACTTAAAGTCTCACTACAAATGCTTTGTGTCTTGAGTGCAGTCAATCGAGTCTTTTAAAGTATTTTAGTAGTAAATACGATATCATAAATATGATATGGGCCTCAAGAAGTCCAGAAGCGGTTGAATATCTCGAAAACAAAGCATTTTTAAGAAAAATGTTTCAGATAAAAGTTGTAGGATTTAAACAAATCTATTTACTAATTATATGCGTTTGACCATAAGTGGCGTTACCAAGATTAGATCAAAGTCACATCGATTTTTTTACAAAGATGTTTCGTTTAAAAAAATCGATGTGATTTTGATTTAATCCAGAATCTAACAGCCTTGTGAGCTTTTCAAAACATTTTAAGAATCTTTTTTTAGTCAGTACTTATTGAGTTATCAGACTTGAAAATTCCAGTACCGCTGGTATTAGCATTACCCAAGATGTCCGATTGACGGCTAAAATATCTTGAATGTTGTTTAGAATCATGCCTTAGATAACATTTGTTAAAATCGAGGTCATTGGAGATGTTCCTCTCATCTTTATTTTCACGTAAAAATGAATTTTTAGTGCAAAAACAAAAATAAAAGGAATTTCCAATCAACAATCTGTTAAAATTAAAGTTTGATGTACTTTCAGATACAATAATTTTTTATGTTACGTCTTTCAAAAAATTAGAAAGTTAATCTCTGAGAAACAAAAAATATATATTTTGAAAAAGTTTATCAATATTATAACAGAACGCTAATAGAAACATATAATGGTAATCGTTAATAATGATGTTAATTGTTTATAATTAACGCAACAATCGCACTTCACTCACAGAAAGAAGAATTAAAGAGAATAAAAAACAATTTTTCTTATAACAAAGGAATTGTCATTTAATTTATTAAATATTATTATTTGCGCCGCTTACTAGGATATGAACAAAAACTATATATATATAAAATATAACACTAAATGATTATCAAACTACTTCCTATCTTAATACTATTATATATTGTAAAAGTTATAAAGCAGTAGATAAGTCTTAGAAATAAAGCTGTATTTGACACTGCTTCATTCTAATTAAGTTTTCTACCATTCCAATCGTTATAAACTGTACATTATTTACAATACTGTATTGAAAAAAATTCATTCGTCAGTCCATCGCGTTATTCGGACATTTCTTCCTCGTATGACCTGTAAAAAAGTATAAAATGAAAAATATATAATATATAATGTAAAAATATATAATTTAGATATGATAACAGATATAATTGAGAATATAAAATCTATTTTTAATACAGTTAAGAGAAAGACAGAAAAAGAGAAAACATCGTTAAAAAAGTTCTTTAAATATTACCTTCCAATCCGCAATTTCCACACTTTCTCTTGCCTCCGGTGAGTTTAGGTCTTTTGGGGACATTGCCTTTTTGTGAAAATTTGCTACGTGCTTTATTTCCTATTCCTCTTGCAGTGGAATTGCTCCAATCCGTGTGACTATCGTTGGTGTCATCTTCATCTGCCCATTTGAAAAAATTACAAGTGGAGTTTACACCCTTGGGACATCCATAAAAATGTCGTCCCTTATTAGGGCCATCTTTCTGAACCGTTAGCCTACAGAGAAACATGAAAATATTTTTACATATGATAAATAATAAAGAGCATACAGCCACAGCAAGATGTCAAACAAGTCATACATTTAAAATTCCAAATAAATAAGTAGACGTTTCGGTCAAGATTTGACCATCATCAGTACACAAAAAGATAATAAAAATGGAAGACTAACAAACTAAAACGCAAGTCGGATTTGAAAATAAATATTACATAGAGAATTAATAAGCAAAAGGTGCATACAATTACACCCGCAATGATCGCAATTTAAAAATTAAAATAATTTCTTCTCGCTTATGGTATGAAATAACAATATGAATAG
>NW_017305683.1:2645553-2658025 GCF_001594115.1 Trachymyrmex septentrionalis
ACAATTTAAAAGTTAAAATAATTTCTTCTCGCTTATGAAATAACAATATGAATAGAAGTCAGGAGAGCTGTTATAATCTTCTGATAAAATAATCTGCTGCAATTTCTATTTTTCTTAAGAAGCGATGAGTAACTTCGTGTAAAGATGAGGAATTTCCAGATTCTATTACGAAATAAAAAATCTTTCCTTTATTTTCAACATTATCAATACTATAACAGTTCGCGGAAAATTAATTTGAAATTGTGAAGTATCAAAACTTATCACGTATCTTATGGCATAAAACTCATCAGTACGAACCGGAATATGTAAAAAAACCTTTAGTACCATAATTAAAAATTTTACTTTTGACAATAATGAAAAACCGTCCAAACCGCATATATTGTGAGAGGAAAGGAGAGGAAAACGAAACATGGAAGGAGAAATACTAAGAGTGGAGAGAGGAGCTATTTCCAATGAGTGGGAGATAAATTTCAGCAAAACGTTTAGTGTCACTCTGTTTATTCAAGCCACTTTCTTGCCGTTTGATATGAATCATCTCCGAAACCAACCTTTTATAGTAAGAACGTTCTGAATCAAGAATTCTGGCGTTTTCCCAATCAATCTTTTGATCATTATCCAATTTATGACACGAGATTACAGACAAAGAATTAGAAGGTTTATTTAAATCTTTAATGTGTTCTTTAAGTCGCGTCTTCAATTTTTTTTTGTCTGACCCACATAAGAATGATTACAATCCTGACAATTAATTTTGTACACAACATTAGAGTGCTCTTCTTTTTTAATCCTCTAATATTAATAAAAAATTTTTTACCATTTCTTAAAAAAACTTCTGAAAAATTCAAATTCTTTATAGTAAATTTGATTTTGAGTTAGTATATAAACCAATGAATAGCATGAGCACGTTCATAAAAACCGGCAAGAACAAGATTAAAGTTATTTTCCTCTCCTTTCCTCTCACAATATACATAGATTCCGGTTTGGACGGTTTTTCATTATTGTCAAAAGTAAAATTTTTAATTATCGTACTAAAAGTTTTTTACATATTCCGGTTCGTACTGATGAGTTTTGTGCCATAAAATACGTGGTAAGTTTTGATACTTCACAATTTCAAATTAATTTTCCGCGAACTGTTATAGTATTGATAATGTTGAAAATAAAGGAAAGATTTTTTGTTTCGTAATAGAATTTGAAAATTCCGTATCTTTACACGAAATTATTCATCGCTTCTTAAGAAAAATAGAAATTGCAACAGATTATTTTATCAGAAGATTGTAACAGCTCTCCTGACTTCTATTCATATTGTTATTTCATACCATAAGCGAGAAGAAATTATTTTAACTTTTAAATTGCGATCATTGCGGCTGTAATTGTATGCGTCTTTTGATTATTAATTCTCTATGTAATTTTTATTTTAACATCCGATCTGCGTTTTAGTTTGTAAGTCTTTCATTTTTGTCATCTTTTTGTGTACTGATGATGGTCAAATCTTGACCGAAACGTTTACTTATTTATTTGGAATTTTAAATATATGACTTGTTTAATATCTATTGCTGTGGCTGTGCTCTTTATTATTTATCTTTTGTAATTGTTTAGCTTTCAAACATTTTATTTTTATTTTTACATATATTATATTAAAGACATAAGATTTGCTCTTTTTAGCTGAACTTTTTGCAAGGTTCATCTTTTCTCACTTTCTCTCCAATATGGAGAAAAAAGGAAGAAAGATGAATCGTGTAAGAACTTCATTATAGTGAAGCTGTTAATGGACAATACTAATTATGACTTCATCACTCATTAATTATTAATTGACATTAATATATGGTCAGCCGAGAAAATTTATCACTCTTTCTGGTTTGAGACTTTACTTACTTTCGAGCGGGCTGATTACAATTACCAATAACATTATTCGTAGACGGATTTCCCCAATCGTTATTAGAAGTGCCAGCACCAGAAAAGTGACCAGCACTATCGTTGTTTCTGTTCGAGCTAGATTCCCAAGTGGAATATTCGCTCTCTGTGTTAGACTCGGCGCTATCAGATCCCCACAAAAAAAAGTTACAACCGCTTCCCTGAGGTTTAGCGCATTTGTAAAACAGACGTCCTAAAATTACAAGTGTTATTCAAAGCGTCTTACGTGACAAATCATAAACTTATATGCAGTCGCTACTCACCTTTATTTGGTCCATCTTTTCTAACTGTTAACTGTATTGCAGTCTCATGACAGTGACATATAATCTCAGAATTATTGTCTGTATTACCCCATATATCTTTTACATTGTTTGTATTGCGAGAATTTCTGAACGTGGATTGATTTGTTCTGTTTCCTGGATTGTTAAAATCACTTGAATTAATCCAAGAAAACTGATTTTCTGTATTGTCCGATATTGTACTTCTATTGACAGTATTTGACCTATTTGAACTATTCGACTGAGAAATATTAGAATTCTGGTTTTGTGTATTTGATCTGTCGGATGATATGACAGAAGTTCCGATCAAGTCAACATTGTTGTTATTTCGTACAAATCCTGTACTATTAGGAACTAGCTGAGTACTTCGCGATTGAAATGTATTTGAAGTAGATTGAGATGTATTTGAGGTGGAATTCAATGTATTTCTCGTATTATTGTGAACAGTATAATTCGTTCTTCCAGTTTGTTTAATGCAATCTTCTTTAATGTTTAACATTTCGTTAAATATAGTATCACAGCCTATACAAGTTGTGTGAGAGGTACCATACATGGGTATCACATTCCTGACTAATTTGAATTTTAATTTGTG
This sequence comes from Trachymyrmex septentrionalis, assembly GCF_001594115.1. Taxonomy (NCBI): domain Eukaryota; kingdom Metazoa; phylum Arthropoda; class Insecta; order Hymenoptera; family Formicidae; genus Trachymyrmex; species Trachymyrmex septentrionalis. The sequence goes on from NW_017305683.1 coordinate 2,648,332, forward strand.
TATATTTTCTGTACACTGAAAAATATTAATCGTACACAAATTTAATAGCTTACAAAAACACATATACTTATGTGAAATACACAGCGAGCAAAGATGTTATATTTACCTGATTGCATGTTTCATTTAAAACTTCCACATCCTCTACAGCTTCTGAAAACCAGATCACGTTGGTACATTCTGGATATCCCATACAGGTAATATATTTTCCTCTGCCTTGTCGTCTCTGTTTTAGAACCATGTCAGAGCCACATTTTGGACATTTAAATATAGTACTAACTGGAATATTAAGCTGTATTTGCTCAGTTTGAAGAGGTCTTTCGTCAAGGTAGTGTGCTAAAGAATCGTCTATCAAATTGGCGCGTTCTATAGCCACTTGGAACACTTCGCGATATTTATTAATTTGATATTGTAATACTTCATTTGGGTTTTTCTTACTCTCGCATATCCTATAATAAAATATGATAAAAATAGATTTATAACATACCCATACAGAATAATAATGAATTCGATTGAATGCACTAGTACGCACTCGTGCATATTAAAACCGTTGTATACTAATTTATATAAAGTGAAATGCAAATGTTTTAAACAAACGTTTTAAAATTGTATAGAAATGGGTTAAACTTTAATCCATTTCTATATTTCAAACAATTATAAGTAGAAATTAAATTGATAAAAATTTTAAATAATAGGAAGAATTTATATTAAACACACATCTTTATATCAATTTATGTAAGAATTTATGTAAGAATCTTTATATCAATTTATGTAAGAACATTAATTAATGTGTACTAATGTGCGTCTAATCAAATTGGCTATAAGAGATTGTCTAATAATACATTAAGTTGGCTTACAGTTGTAAATCTTTTTCTAAATCCGCACGCAAATGCGGCTTGGACATTTGAAAGCCCATATTATCATAACCCATGACCAAACCAATTCCCAATTTGCCTGGCATAAAATGTTGAGTATCCGTTAAACCCACATATTGCCTGGATTTGATGGTATCAATATGGTCAGCATGAGTAGCGTCCGTACCAATGCCGTGTTTGTCCATTAGTGCGATCAACTCAGCCTCGGTTAATAAATTTGGTGCTGAAGTTTTCTCTTCCACCATATCAATGCTAGTTGGTCGAAAAACTTGCCGCTGCTCGTAAGAATGAATCTGCTTGTTATTCCATTTTTCGTATATGTACACATCGAGATAATTCTTCGTTATGATTTCAAGACCGTTAGTCTTGAACTTCTCTCCCGCTATATCAATTTCCACCGTTGTTTCTCGGCCCTCCGCATTCTTTGACAGACAAGCCAGAAAATGTCGAACCACAAATTCATAGACCTTCGCTTCGTTTCCTATTGATAAATTGCAACTGACTAACGCAATCGAGTTAACGATAAATAACCCTTACAGAAATTTAATACCGAAAGATGATTAATTAGTTATTTTGAATATTAAAAGTACTATTTATCAATGCTTTTATTCAAAATGAGTAATTCCCAGTATTAAATTGATAGATATTAGATTTCTATAAGAGAAGAATAAGTACTATAAACGGACCATACAAATTGTCGGTATACTTTATGGGATGAATAGGAGGATGCGCTTGATCGCTTTTCTTTCCTTGTCTGGGAGTTATTCCAGATTCCAATAAATTTTGCGCAAAGTTACCCCATTCCTGATTGTTTACTTGTTGCTCTACTAAAGATCTTAGATTCAATTCCTTCGGAAATATATTCGTTTCCGTGCGTGGGTAACTAATAAAACCTTGGGTATATAATCTCTCCGCTATCCTCATTGTCTCCTTTGCGTTTATGCGTAACTTACGAGAACCTTGCTTTTCCAATTCCTGAATTGATAATTTTTTAAATAAAATGTTAAATATCTCGCAACTTAAATATATCTTAACTTGGTTACTTACAATAGTATCCAGAGGTAAAGGTCTCCATTTGCTTTTTGGTTTGCATGTTACTTTCTCCACTGTAGCTTCCGGCTGTTCCAAGCACATGTCCAGAAATATTTGACAAGGCATTTTTTCAAACAATCTTACTCTGGCCCATCTGAATTCTACAGATATTCCCTCGCGATCGTCCATTACTTTTAGTTTCCAATATGGTTCAGACTTGAAGCGATCGATGGCAAGAAACCTCTCGACTACAAATCCGAGCGTTGGAAACTGGCAGCTTCCGTAACTGATGAGCAGATCTCCAAGAGTGTTGGGAAACACTTTCTGTAATCTCAAGGTCTGAAATCTCGTGAACGCGGCACCTGTCAATATGTTTTGTCAATTAGAAATTTATAACAAAAATTACAGTTCAATCATTCTAATTAATGACGTTTAATGAAAATAGTACCTATTCGTAAATCTAATTCACTTCTTACGTCTACGGCATCGCTCATCGCCTTATCTGGCTGTGTCAAATTTTGCAGAGCTCTTTCAACAGACGATCTCGTAATTTCTGAGAATTTTGCTCTAAAACATTAAACGGACATTTATTACAAATCTTGTTAAAAATATGTAACACAAAAAAATGGCTGCGTTCAGCAAAAAAAACTAATCAGTGAGTGAGAGCTCAATGATTCTTTAATGATTGGTTCTTGTCTTTAGTTATTCGCTGGATCTAAAAGTAGGAACCAATCATATTAAAGAATCAGAGCGCTAGTAATCAGTTTTCTCTGCTAAACACAACAACTAAAGTGTCATCAATTACCTATATACACGGATATTAGGCTTGACTGCTTGGCAGACTTGAATAATCTCAAAACCTATGTTCTCCCCCTCTCTGTCACAATCTGTCCAAATAATCAATGCATTGCAGAATCGGGCTTCTCGCTCCAAGGTTCTCTTAATATTTTCATGATTCTCTTCCACACACCGCTTAGATACTGGAGCATCAAATAAGTTTAATGGATGACAGCTGTGCCATTTACGATAGGCATTTGTAAAATCATAGCCTAATAAATGGCCAGACACAGATGTCATCAGCATTTGGCAATTTTGGCCCCATAGTTGTATGTTAAATTCGAAGATCTTGTTGTACTTGGAGAAACCTTCCCTCTACAAAAAACAGAATCGTTAGTATCTGTTTCTATCAAAGTAAGATTAATTTCGATTTACTTTTTATCTTTCTCTTTTGTAATTGTAAGAAAAAGATATAAAGAATAAATTAAAACCAAGATTAAAATTAATTAATATTAGTAATGGTCATAAAAAATATATTCCTACAGCTCCCTTGGTTCATAAATAATAAATATTAATATTAAATGTAAATAAAGAGATTGTATATTGAATAACACACACACGCGCGCGCGTGTGCACACACACACACACACATACGCACATACACACACCCATATATATAAAGTATAAAAAATAATTGCAGACAAAGCAAGACAGTAGTCAAATGCTGATTTGATTCCTAATTTGAGTAATATATTCAACATAACAAAATTAATAAATAAATCAATGTAAACAATAAGCAGAAGATATTAAAATATTTGCAACATAAATTATGAATGTATAATATATATATTAAAAAATTAATAATTAAAAAATGTATGAAAAGTTAGACTAGGTTTATCCAATTTGAGTTCTGAAGTCATACAAAGCATCGATGCAAAAAAATTAATATGAGTAAGATTTTGGAGACTGTAAAGTATTGATACTTGTCTGATCTACGCTTAGGAACACTTTACAGTCCATGAAATTTTACCACTTATTCTTTTTCAAAAAATTCTGAACTAGTTCTGAACTAATGCAATATGTTAAAGTGAAACAAACTATCTCACTCTAACTTACTGCATTAGTGTATATTAGTTCAGAACTGTGGAAAAAGAACAGGCCTTTCACATTAAATCTTTTTGTGTTGATAGTTTTGCATTTTGGCTCCAGAGCTCAAATTGGACAAGCCTAAATTAGATAGAAAAGAATACAATGCAAATGTTACATTATAATATATAATTCTGACAAACTGTAACTGTTACAAAATAAAATATAATTGAATAACGAGAAGTAAGTAAATGATAATCAAGAATTATTATTGAGAAAGCGCTCTATTTATATAAATAAACAAATGCTTACCCTTCTGCTGGTACCATGCGATAAATAACCAGCAATATTTTTAGCAGCATCAGGTTTTTCAGCAACATTGAGAACCTTCATGATACTCTTTGAACAGTATTGTCTTAACAAGCAAAACGTATAACCAAGGTTTTTACTAGACAAGTTGCTAGTTTTCAGACCGTAATATATCATACAATTTAATGTGATGGTATAAGACTTAAAAAAGGCCATTACATGATTTTGGCATTGTTGACAATTTTCCACCTCGAAAGTTATAAATTTACTACTTAAGCACTTTATTTGATAATAAATGCAACAATAAACGATGTATCAATACGTGATTTATCTACTTTAATTGCGTTACTGGAATGACTAAATCGACAGAAAATAAACGTCCACTTCCATGTTCTATCGCGTAATTTTACACAGCTCATTAACGGCGAGACCAAACCTCGCTACAAAATTCTGTTTACGCATCGATCTGTGCACATGTGCGGCACAATAAGAATCGTATATATTGTTCAATCAACGTGCAAGAAGTGCAAGAAATTCAACTGAAAAGAACAAAGTGAAAATCGAGGGCAGAGAATCGAAGATGATTGACCGACGTGTCAGCCATGTTCAACATTTTCTGTTCGACGACCAATCGACGCGTTCGACAACAAATCCAAAAAACGATCGATTCATAGATCTGTTCGCATTGCTTGAAATCCCTCGAAATTTTTGTATTTAAAATAACAATTTAATATATTTATTAAAATGACAACATAATATATAAAATAACATATTAATAACAATATAATAATAAATAAAATATATTTAAATGTTGAAAAGAGAGAAAACGAAGAAGCTAAGTGCATAAAGTGTAAGTAACATGAACTTTACATTGCTTGCATTTTACATTTTTTCGCACTTTTCGCTCTTTAATAATATTATTACATTTACAATTATAATTCTATTATTATTATATCCATCTCCTTCTAGATGTAAAAAATTTTAACTCACTGAGAAAATTAATCCAACACTGGTACAATTTAGTGGAAATCGATTTATATATTTTCAGTGTATTAATAAATAATTTAATCCTTTAATTACATATTCTGTTGTCAAGGTAACCTCATAACTTTTAAATGATTAAATTATTTTTATACTAAAAATATGTGAATTAATTTGCATCCAATTGCACTCTAATGAGCACTAGTGTTGCACTAGGTTTCCCAGTGGAAAATCGTAGTGATTTTGCATTTAATGGGTTTTGGGAGTGAGAAATCACTAAATTGCAGAACGTAGGAAGAACTTGGGAGCAGTGAAGAGTGTGGATGTCCCTCGTTTTTTGCACAATAATTTTCGATCCGATGTGGATTTTTCTCAGGATACATACACGTGAGTATTAATTACTGAGTGTCGCGTTACGCTATTATATCGCGTTACGTCATCATCGCGTCTCCGACGAGTCGAGAGATCCGCTCGCGCAAGAAATCGTAATCGTCAAAACGCATAACACGTACACACGTCAGGTTTCTTGTTTTGTCAGGACGGATTGTATTCTCTTCTCTCCCCCAAACGGTCCGATAATCCATCCCAAAACGCGATGTTCTAGACATCATAAGCCATCGATGGCTAACGGTCGTATATTACGCATTGTTTCCCGGAGAAAGGAAAGGTCACGGAAACCTGACGTGTCGTACCACATTGAGCGTTGTCGTTGTGTCGTGTCACGTCATGTCATTGAACGATCGTTCCTACATCGTGTTTAATTTGCATAATTAATGGATACACAATTACTATTATCATCCTGGTGAAACTTTTTAGGAATTCTTGTACGAATTGGAACACTTCAGAAAAACAGTCTACTCTCTTTTTTCAGAATCGTTTATATATGTGAATTCTGAAATATCTTAAGATTTCTATAAATAAAAAAAAATACCTTAAATTTTTTTAGATTTTAGTATATTTTATTTCACGCTTAATATATATGATGTATTAATTTATCCTTGTTATTTCAAATATTAAAGAAGGATAAAATGATACATTTCCAAGTAGAACAAGTCATTGTGATGTCAAAATGACTCCAAAATAATTATTAAAAGTAATTTTCCAATTATTCATTTTAATGTCATTTTGACATCATAATGACTTGTTCTACTGAAACAAAATACATTAATAAAATCTAAAGAAATTTAAGGTATTTTTTATCGTAACTTGTTCTGCTTAGGTCATTGTATATTATGTGAAACGAAACGCATTCTAAGATTTTATCAGAAATTATAGAATAAGAAATCTTAGAAATTTTAGAATATTTTACAATTCACATATATGAAGAATTTTAGAAGAGATATCTGTATATTTTTTCGATATTTCTGAAATATCCCAGTTTGTGTAAAAAATCTGAAAAATTTTCTAACAAATTATAAAATTATTTAAAAAGTCTGAAAACTTATGAAATTTACATAAAAATTCTGAAAAATATTGAAAATTTTCAGAAAAATATTCACCAGGACGAACAGAAATGTGACCTACAATTAAAAGAATAATCTCGTTTTGCAGGCTGCATCAACTTTCATACATTTCGTTTTTCTTTTTTCCTTTTCATATGCACGATACGAACTTTGTCGTCCACATATTTGTTTATTAATCTGCAATCAGAATTATTTACAAACGAGAGAAGATAAAATTTTCTCTCTTTGATTTTATGTAATTGTTGGATCCGATGAATTCAAGAATTTTATTTGGAAGATTTTATGGAGAAATTTCACAAAAAATATACAGTTTGCTATTTATAATCATAACTTCAATGCTTAAAAGCTGTGCGATAGTCTTTTGCAAAGTGTCATTTAATGTAGAATTAGAAAATCCAATTCTAATTGTCAAAAATCAAATCCAATTAGATTTTAAGATTATAGTATATTAATTAATACAGCCTTGACTATAAGTCATAAATATAAAATGCATCCAACATTTGTTGTATTTTCTTACAAAAGAAAGTAGTAAAAGCTACAAGAGAACTAACAAAACATTAAAAATTGTAAAAATTAATATTTTTTTCAATAAAATTGTTTTTTAATATATTTTTTCTTTATTCTTTACATCTAGAATGTTTCCGTTAATTTGTTGTGCTTCATACTTATGGCCTAAACTATATTTGTTCTGAGTCCTCAAATTTCCGTTTCAGCTTTTTCTTCTAAAATTTCGTAAACGATCTATTGATAATACAAATTTTGTTAAAATATCATAAGATGAAGTGTGTATAATTATATATATCTTTTTAAAACTTTCATATATTGTTAAATATGTAATGTAAGATTCATGGATGTTTCATGTGTTTCAGCAATAGAAGATCGTTTCTGACTTCCTTTGCTTGATACGTGGCTGTTTTTAAAATACCAAACATGACGGAGGACATGTTAGGTGCGGACATCTGTAGGGTCTGTCGATCCGAAGGCCTCGCAGACAGACCTCTGTTTCATCCCTGCATATGCACAGGCAGCATTAAATGGATACATCAGGAGTGTCTGGTGCAGTGGATGCGCTATTCGCGCAAGGAATACTGCGAACTCTGTGGTTACCGTTTTTCATTCACACCTATATATAGTCCAGACATGCCACGGCGTTTACCACTGAGAGATGTCATAGGCGGTTTATTCTCAAGCATTGTTACCGCCGTAAAATATTGGTTACATTACACACTAGTGGCGATCGCGTGGCTGGGAGTCGTCCCATTAACTGCATGTCGCACATATAGAGCTCTCTTCAGCGGGCCGCTTGATTTAGTTCGGGTAAGTGAAGGAAATGCGAAATTAGATTTGTCGTATGACAAATTTTTCAAGCATGTTAATTGACTGCAAAATAGAAAGGTTCTTGAATCTCTTTAGCCAATCAATAGGAAAAATTTATCATATGATATATTAGCTGAACCTTAGATTAGAAATTGAAATTGAAATTGAAATTAACGAATTAATCGGACGAAAAGCAAACCGATATCAAGTTTAGTAAATTTTGTTTTGATTAGTTAAATTAAATCTCGCTCTCAATCTCAATTTGTAATCTGATACGGGCATAATAGACTTGATCTTGACTTTAATATACACGGAAAAAAAAAATGTAGCATTATTAGTAATTATAAGTGGAAGAGAGCTAGACTAAATAGATAAGACTAAATTAAATAAGAGAAATATCCTCGCTTGTGAAGTGGATCTTGATGTCTAATAATATTTATATGCAAATTTATATTTATTTTCAAAAATTACTATGAGCTAATACTGTTAATATATCTATTTATTTTTTTCGTGCAGGAAAGTTTGCGATTTAAAAATTAGTACTAATAAATTTAATATTGAAATTATGTATTTGCAGATAATGTCGTTACCGATGGATATGCTTTCCACCGAAAGTATATCGTCGGATGTGTTTCACGGTTGTTTCGTAGTTACTTGCACTTTGTTCGCGTTTATCGGCCTGGTATGGCTACGCGAGCAAATTTTACACGCGGGCGGCCCCGACTGGCTTGAAAGAGATATACAACTGCCCCCAGTTGACAATCCCCCACAAGCAAACGCACAACGACCACAACAACCTCAGGAACAACGTGCTATGCCACAAGAAGTCCAGGACAACAATAATGTTCCTCCTTTCATTGATCCACCTATTCCTCAAGAAGGGGAGTTACATAATGAAGGTAATTTGACAAAATGAGATAGACTTTTAGATTTTTAAAAATGGTAAAGTGTTACAATATAATAACGTGACAAAGTTTATACAATAACATAACGTAAAAGTGATAGTGTCTTGCATTATAAAAATTTTAAAGGCACTGAAAGGCATTGAACTGCTTTTAATACTCAAAATAAGTAATTAATCATCTTGCAGTAATAAATTAGCTAGTATTAAATGGGATTTTTTATTTCATTCAACCAAATCATAGATCAACGTCCCATATATCGAGAAATGGCAGAAAACTTGGCCAATAATCCACGAATTGGCGAACCCGAAGATCTGGTGAGAGACGTACAAGCACCAGCTCCTCCCATACCACCCCTTCCAATCAGGGATGAACTCGGTGTAGACGGTGGACAGGCGAATGCTGCGGGTGGCGAGCGTTGGGCGAGGGGACATGCGGTGCAGGCCCATGTAGTGGGGCAGGCGCAGGGTGAAGCCGAGGAAGCCAACTGGAATCCTATGGAGTGGGACAGACCAGCTGAAGAATTAACTTGGGAGCGTCTCTTAGGATTGGATGGATCTCTTGTCTTTCTTGAACATGTCTTCTGGGTTGTGTCTCTAAACACTTTATTTATCATGGTGAGTTTATATATAGGATGTTTCAGAAATCGTAATATAATTGGAAAGGAGGTGATTTCTTATACAGGGTGTCCCGAAATTTTTTGCTAAGCGCTCTTGTGCAGATAGAGTAGACTAAATCTGAGTCGAAAAATCTTCTACCATTTTGCAATTTTCGCAATAGTTAACAAGATATTATTTACTAAAAATTGCCGAATATTGGTCTTCAATAATTTTTTTCTCAAATATTGTCAACTTTACAAAAAATAATAACTAACCAAAAAATTACAAGAAACAAAAATTGTTTATTTTTTTCTCATAGAACTGTAAGAATGTTTGAATTTTTTATCAATTTTTTA
>NW_017305683.1:2658125-2661132 GCF_001594115.1 Trachymyrmex septentrionalis
CAAAAAAATTCTCAAAATTTTATGAGACGAAAATAATGTTCAAAGTCTTCACTTCTTCGAATGGTTATATGATAATTATCTCTTAATTGAAAACGGTATTCAAACTCAATTTTTTCGAAAATAAAGTTCTATACGGAAAAGTTGTATTCTATATTTTTACATGAGAAATCATTTCTTTCTCGGTATCACACTTTCCAGAATCTTGTATATGCATATTGACTAATTAATGTGTATTTTTTTACAATGGTATTATATAAAACTAATTTTTCTTTCCTTTTTTTTACCTTTTTTTTTGTATTAATGTATTTTTCAGGTATTTGCTTTCTGCCCGTATCATATCGGTCAATTAACGATAGCAGGATTGGGTCTGCAAGAACATGCAGCCGCATCACATTTTGAAGGCTTAGTGACCACGTTGTGCGGCTACTGCATTATCGGAGTTTGTCTGGTGATCCTTCACACTCTCGCCGCACTATTAGGCTTTCAACGTTCCCAGCGAATTTTAGGACTTTGCTACGTTATTGTCAAAGTCTCTTTACTCTCTGTCGTAGAGATCGGCGTACTTCCATTAGTTTGTGGTTGGTGGCTGGACATTTGCTCATTGGCAATGTTTGATGCTACACTCAGAGATAGAGAATCCTCGTTCAGACTCGCTCCTGGCACATCCATGTTTATCCATTGGTTAGTGGGAATGGTTTACATATATTATTTCGCATCGTTTATTCTTCTCTTACGTGAAGTCCTGCGACCCGGAGTTCTCTGGTTTCTACGAAATCTGAACGATCCCGATTTCTCTCCTATACAAGAAATGATACATCTTCCCATATTGCGACACGTACGCCGATTAGTCGCGTCTGCAATCATATTTGGCACGGCGATTTTACTGATGTTGTGGCTGCCCGTGAAGATCCTGAGATGGGCTTGGCCGGGATTTTTACCCTACACTGTGACTGTACAAAGCGAAGCTCAGGTAAAATAAACAACAATGTTTATTTTAATCTTTCCCGCTGCGGTGATTAAATAAGTTGTGTTCTCTAAATTCTAGGTCAGCGAGCTTTCGTTGGAGCTACTTTTGTTGCAAGTGATCCTTCCTGCATTACTTGAGCAATCGCACACGCGCACGTGGTTGAAAGCTCTAGTAAGAGCATGGTGTCGCGTGGTAGCGTGGATGCTGGATCTACAATCATATCTTCTACGAAATCAGGCGGATGATCCAGGACCGGCGGTAATTGAGGAACCGCAACATCCGGATTTGGGCGCTGCGCATCAAGCGCTACTACAGAGGGAGGGGCCCACGGGATTTCAACCTTATGTCAGACCGCGATGGTTCCCCGCGAGATTGGTCGGGCTTCTATTTTGCGTTTGCATATCCCTCGTGATCGCCAGTCTAGTCGCTATGACGCTGCCCGTGTGGTTGGGACGTAGAGTGATGGCATTGTGGATGGTAGGCGCACCTGCTCCGTCGCCGCCTGTATTGCCACCTACATTAACTGGATCTGGTAAGTCGAAGTTATTCGTTTTTCTTTTTATAAAAATGTTTCGTGCAATCGTTTTAGGAGAGAATATTACGGATCTTGCAAAATATTTATTTTCATATTTATTTTGGTGAATTTTTATACATATATGAATAATATGTATATACATATTCATATTCTATTTTGTTAACTGTGCACCGATTTCATTTTTTACCTTGAAACGCAATCTTAAATTAAAACTGTGATAGTAATATCACAAATAAAATTGACAAGCAATTTAATGATATTAATACTAATAAAAACTATTTTAAAAAAATTAAAAAAGTTATTACAAAAAATATTACTTTAACCAGGGTTCGAACCTGGATATGTATAAAAATTCACGAAATATTATTTAATACTGAGATTGGTATTCATAATCCGTTCTTATATTTAAAACCTTAAGTATAGTCTTAGATAGATATCATAAGTAATTACAGAGCCATATTAGCATCTTAAGATATTACTCAAGATGGTTTTGAAAACAGATTATGAACACCTAAGCTCTACCTAACTTGAATAAGCATTTTCGTATTTAGTTATGTATTCATATAATATTCGATCTAATATTATATATTTATTTTCGAAAATTTGTATTACTATAATTTTTTACTTTTCTTTTAGATGGTGGCGAGACTGTAGGTCCTTTATCCGGAAGAGTACACGAAGTATACACAATAGCATGCGGAACGTACGTATGTTGGGCCGCAGCTCGAGGTTTAGCATTGGCGTTCTCCTGGTTGCCTCGCGGCCGAAGAGCCATTATAGACCGGATCAAGCACTGGGCGATCTTGGCCGTGAAAGCTTCAGTAGCATTCGTGCTGCTCGTTGGAGTCATACCGCTCCTATTCGGTCTTCTTCTTGAATTAGTAGTGGTAGTTCCATTACGTGTCCCGTTAGAGCAAAATCCCATTTTATTCATCTGGCAAGATTGGGCTTTGGGCGTACTGTATACGAAAATAGCTACCGCCGTAACGATGATGGGACCGGATTGGCGAATACGTCTCGCTATAGAGCGGGCGTACAACGAAGGAATAAGGGAAATGGATTTGAAGTTTGTCATCAAGGAATTAGCAGCCCCCGTCATATGTTGTTTCGGCCTTGCTCTCGCGGTTCCTTATGCCGTGGCCTATGGAATAGTTCCACTTCTTGTGACTAATCTACAGACCCAAATTCTTATCGCCAGACGTCTATATCCTTTCCTTCTTTTAGTAAATCTGGTCTGTGCATTGATTTGCTTTCAGATACGTCAATTTAAAAAGTTGTACGAGCATATTAAAAACGACAAATATCTGGTGGGGCAAAGGCTCGTGAATTATGAGCATCGTAACAAATCGCAGACTCAACAGCATCAATCACCAAAGTCGAGCTAACGGTGTCAATAGGCATAATATTGTTACGGGCGGAAACGGATTAGGATTAGCTTCGTGTACATTCTTTAAGATTTACTTACTGATTGATAATTTATATTATATATATATATATACATATAT
>NW_017305683.1:2661232-2675145 GCF_001594115.1 Trachymyrmex septentrionalis
ATTAATGTAAAGCGATACCGAATAAATCAAAGACTGTTATCTAGTATCGCTTTTCACTCTGATGCTTGATAGTTTTAACATCATATATATATACCAATTATCTTGATTAACAAATAATGAAAGAGATTTCAATTGCATTATTTGCAGCAATGAAGAATGACAAAAGTTAAGAATTATAATAGATATGTTGAGCAAATATAATTTTATTCTTTGTTACAAATTCCAAAATTCTGACGTAGTCCATCTTGTGCCTATTCTATAATTTCTTAACGTATCTATATTCTTCATGTAACTATCACTAATGTGTGTCGTTACGTAAGAATAATATAAAACCGTGTAACCCAACGGTTAATATTAGGCAGTTATAAAATAGGCATACAGAAATATAAATATTAATATTACAAATATAAATGTACAGAATACAACCTCTCGATAATTCTTTTAGATATTAGAGAAAGAGATTAATGAAAAAAAGGAATATGAAAGTACACGTCGTGGTCATTGTTATCTAACATATTAGATTATAATGTCGATCTCTATGTAATAAAATTTATATAAACCTGCATACATTTGACTAGTGACTGTAATCAAATATTTTTGCTATAGTCTCAAATGTTTGCAAATTAAAGTTTCATACACGGGTTATACTTAATCACATTTTTGTTTTTATTCATGAGGATTGATTATTTCTAATATTTATGCATAAATCACGTGTAAATACCTGATGATACGGTATGTACATGTATGTACAAAACATTTACAATAAACTAATATTTTATAACAAGATAATACATTGTCCGTATGTATATACATATCTCAATATTTATTTATAAAATAATATGATGCGCTAGTATAAAAGTTACATGTATATTCCTTTTACAAATTATTCTCACATATTCTTTGCAATCAAATTTCACATTATTTACTAAAAATAATAACACATTTAGTAATCACTCAGTAAGCTTTTGCATAAATAACAAGCAGAAGTCAGATATGTACAAATATAAAAATTCTTTAATTTCATTAATTTAATTTTTTTTTTTTGGAGGATCACAAATTGTAAAATTTTAAGTGGTAAAAATTTATCGTCTGAATTTGTAATTTAAAATTAAATTGTATATGTATTATACAAGTTTTTCAGTAATAATGGAATATATAATGCATTTAATATTATTATATTAAAATAATATTAATGAAATATATATGTTATATCATATAATCATTATTATTAACCATAATGATATAGTATGATAATTCTACATGATCAATATCATTAATAATAATGATTATGTATAATTTTCAATGATATAATAATAATGAGTATATATATATAATAAAACGAAATATATACAATACAAATGAAACGAATATATATAATAAAAATATCTACCGTACAGAGATAAAAGTTTAAAATTGATTTTATTGCAGTCTCAGTGCAGCAGTAATCACTGTATCACATGCACTGTATCGTTCGTATTTTAATTAATTGTAGTAATTGTAATCTGTAATCCTCCAAAATTTATACAATTAAAATAATAACAATAATACTACAAGTCAAGCTAGGTTTTGTAGTGTTATATAAATGTACTAATCATTATAAAATAAAATATACACGTTTCGGTCTCTATCAGGCAATCTTTAGTGACACATAAACAACTTCCAATGATTTAATATATAACAAAATTCGCATTATTATAAGTCAGTTATTACTTTAAAATGTCAAAACTATTCACAAAACTTATAACAAGTATAGCTACATATGCATTCAAATGTGTGTGTGTGTGTGTGTGTGTGTGTGTGTGTGTGTGTGTGTGTGTGTGTGTGTGTGTGTGCATAAATTCCTCCAGAATTTTGACGCTCAAATCATTAAGTAATTCATGATCCAATTATCACGAGTATAAAACTGAAAAAACTAACATGATCCATAATTATTACGTTATACTATGTAGACAGCTTTATCGTTATTTTTCAAATAAACTACTTATGTGTACACCGAAGATGATCTGATAGAAATCGAAATGTTTGTATTTTATTTTATAATTATTATGTAACGTTCGGAAGCTTCTGTATTATAATTAACCGTTATATGGATGTTTAATTATTAATACTATTGAATCCTTTACGCACTAATAACCGCGTTAACTCTTGATTGCTTATAAACCTTTTTCTTATTAATTTTATTGTTTTATTTGTATAAAAATTATGTCTTTAGTTCAACTAATTTGTCATTGCTTTTATCATTTAATAATTATGTATTCTATTTCATAACGATTAGTACACAATTATGTAGGACTACAACTTGGCTTGTAGTCCTTTATTGTTATTATTTTGTTTTTAAGCCTCTGTTTATTCTTATATACAATTAATGTTTCTCCATATACACGCACGCACACACACACACACGCGCACGCGCGCGCACACAATATTCATAAATTATTAGAAAATTCTTCGTCATACATATAATTTCGTCACAAATCATAGTCGATGACTATAAAATTAATTAGAAATCTTTCTTTCTAGATCTGTCTGTTGTTGTGGTAAAGGTAAAAGAATTGCTTTTATACGCAATTCTTCATTTTTTGTTATCCGTACATGCACCAAACTAAACAAATTGATTACCTAAAATAGATATTTGTAAGATATTAAAATAACCATATAGATAATATATTGTTATTACACTATATAAAATATTACGATAATACCTGTACAATAGGAGGTTCCTTCCAATTAACAGTTACAGTTGGTACATGATCTGCAGAATACTTCGATGTGGCAACGTCTTCTATGTCTTTAAATTTTACTTTTAATTTTACGCCAGTGTCACAGAGAATAACTTCTATACTGTCTCCCTTGACGCATAATACAGTAGCTATCGTAGTAAAGCCACCTGCAAGGCCTACCATATATGCAAAGAATACCTCCGTGCTCTGTTCGTAAGCCAATTTCGCACTATATTTCTTTAGATTGCAATTGGCTGCAATCCTGTCACAAATTGAAGTAAAAGTTATTTATTGAAGCAAATTTTGTTATATTCTACTTTCATATTGCATCATTAACGTACTTGGAACACAACTTGACCGTCCATTTTTCTGGTAAAGGTTTGTTTTCAAGCGTCGCACTAAGCAAACGATGAACTGTGCAATCGGCATATCTTCGAATGGGCGAGGTAAAGTGCGTATAAAGAGGCACATTTAATGCATAGTGTTTTAAATCATACGGCGAAATGGTAGATGCGCATATATATTCTGCACGCTGAAGATTAAAATTTTCAATATTACAGAATTATCAAATTACAAATTCTCCCTTGCTATTTATTTCTATCGTATAATGTTTACAAATTATATGACAAGAAAAATAAAAATTCTTACTGCCATAGTCTTTGAACATAGGTTTATGATAACCATTGTAATATATTTCATGGAATCGACCGTAGAGTTATTTTCTGATTCATAGCGACTGATGCTGGCCTGTAAGTCGCCAGCTGTTTCAATATTCAAATGAATTCCATATTTTTGCAACATAACATGAAGTGAACTGAGACATTGCTTGGGCGGATCTTTATGCATACGTAATAAAGCCGTTTTAGGAATTGCCATGTACAATTGTGCGGCGACTGTCATATTTGTCAACAGCATAAATTCTTCTATAAGACTGAAATACATACATTTAAAATAGGTAATTAATGATTAAAAACGAAATTAATTTCTTCATAATTTAAGTAATGTAATAATATATATAAATCAGTAAATGTTAATAACTGAAAAATCCACCTGTGGCTATCGGTGCTTTCATCTACATAATAGTCTACAGGTATCGGAATCCCGTGTTCTTGACTCAGCACGGGATCTATACGTATCTGTAACGTTGGTTTATTTAATCTCAGAGCCCCATGACTAAATCGTTTGTTTTGCAACTGGGTGGATAATTTAAATAATTTATTCACTAGGTCAGACAATAACGATACGGTATAGTCTCCTTTTATGTCTAGGAAATCTTTGGGCCAAGACTTTTTTGGATCGTCGAGCATAGCTTGAGCCGAGTCATAGGACATTTGACAACATGATCTTATTACAGTTTTTGCGAAACGGTGTTTCACAATTTCGGCCTCTGGTGTTATTTCCCAGATTACAGAAAAGGCTAATTTATCCTTACCAGAAAATAAGGAACAAACTTTACACAATGCCTCTGGTAACATATGAGAAGTCATATGTGGCAGATAAATGGTAGTAGCTCGTTTAAAAACTTCGTTATCTAATGGAGAGGAAAATTTTAAGTAGTGCGTGACATCTGATATATGTACACCAATCTGAAATTAATGATTTGTTAGATGCCTTTCATATGTGTTACAGCCAAATTTAACATATCGCAATTACTTCATAGTTTCCATTGTCCAAGATTTTGCAAGAAAGGGCGTCATCTATATCAATAGCTGTTGCAGGATCTATCGAGAAAATGCACTCGTGCCTCCAGTCTTCTCTATCTTTCATGTCAGCATCCGTTAAAATGTAATCACTACTTGGAAGTCCTTTCAATAGGTTTTCATGATATGGAGACAAATCTAAATCATTTTCAAGTATTACTGCTGTTAATTCCGTATTTATTTCGCCATGTTTACCCACTACTGAAAGAATCCGCCTGTAAATAATATAATGTATATAACATAAAGACAATCAGTAATAACAGAAGACAGAAATGTCAATATAAATGTATCATAATATATCTTTAAAATTAATGCTTTAAAATTGTAACATTACTTTATATATTAGATATGTGTATTGCACAATACAGTACATATACCTACCCAAACGCATGTAGCTGCTCCCACAAATCGATACAAACAAAAAATATCATGTCTTTGAAAAGTTCTGATTGATCGCGAAATGAAGGTGGTACTGATTCAGGAAGTATCTCAACTAATGGTATTCTATGATCCCTTGGATGAAACAACAGCAGCGAATCATGTTTCTTTACAATATATCCGACTGCTCGTCTCGAATGTACTTTCTCTAATATACAAACAATTTTACCAGTCTTTTGTACTTCTCCATCAGATGAAGTACGCCACAAATTTTCAGGGTTTACACATGCCACAACTAGATCTCCTTCAAAAGCACGATTTCTATTCGATATACCTATGATTAGCAGGTCGCGTTCTTCATTAGACATACTTAAATAAGCGTATTTACAAGCAAAAGGATTTATACGGAGATTCCCTTTTACATATTGTGTACTATTGGACGATTGTCTTTTTAAAATATTCAGCATTTTTGACACAGGTATATGATTTGAAAATATCCTCTTGAATGTTTTCCTTGTACTCTTTTTTTTCTTTGCATCGCTTTTCATTATTTCTTCGCTATACATTTTTTTCAATACATTCTCTGTATTTGATTCGTTTTCTGTTTCTGTCTTATTTTTTGTATTTTCCCTTGTTAATTTCAAGTATTTTTCTTTATTACCATGTTGCGTATTGGCCTAATAAAAATGATTACTGTTAATAGAGTAATAAAATAAAATAGTTTTGTAAGATTTACTACACAGGGGTGTAGTAACTCCACTTAACGTTACCCCCTTTTATCTTTGCAGAATAAGGTTGTATAAAAAATATGACCAGATAAAAGTTGTATAGCCTGACAGAGTACAAATAAAAAAATCAATTTTTTTGAAAAATTGATTTTTCATGATCATATAAAAGTTATAGTCATTTTTTTAAATGAAATTGTACGATTTAAAAAAAAAATAATATTTTCTCTTTATTATTTTGCTTTTAAAGTATCAAGAAATGTGAAAAAATCAACAGTTTACGAGATATTTTATACTTCAATTTTGACATAAAACAAAAAGTATCTTGTAAACTGTTTATTTTCTTATAATTATATCTTAATATTTTTATGTACAGAATAAGACAATCAGTTTTCAAAATTATGCTACTTGAGATATGCAACTACAAGCAACTGTGTTTTTTTTACACTAATTAATTCATCTCAGTCTTCTATGCGTAAAAGTATTAAGGTTCGATTATAAAAAAATGAATAATTACAAGATATTTTACATTTTATGTTAAAATATGCCAGTATAAAACTATTGATTTCTCGATATTTTCTATCTTAATACTTTAATATACAGAATAATTAGAGAAAAATCATATTATATAAAAAGTAACAATTCCATTAAAAAAAAATTTATATGATTATAAAAAATCAATTTGTTCGTAAATTGATTTTATCGTTATCTGTGCCCCATCAGATCATACAACTTTTGTCTGAACATATTTTTAATTTGATCTGAAAAGATAAGAGGTGATCAAGAGAAAATAAACATTCTGTAGACAAAGATATATAACTGTCAATAACTGCCTATGTTGCTAAATATTTATATAAACAAGAATAATATTCCTCAGATGATAATAGATAAGATTAGAGAAAGATATGTGTTATATGTCCAACCTGATTAACTAAATTCTTAGTCCTGTCTTTGCTGTTATCTGACATCGTTTTATCACCTTTCTTTTTTTCTTTCACAGACATTTTACATTTTGATGCTATATTATGCTTCGTGTTCTTTGCTTCCAATTTAGAACTCCAGGAAGTCTGAGAGCTGCTTGCAAGTTGCGTAGGATTCATCGTATCATCTTGCACAGCAATTGAGAAATTTATGGCTTGTTTCTCGGTTTTAACTGCTATGATCCCGTTGTATTTTGTGTTTCTCCTTTTGGACTGAAGACTCTTGGAGATCTTGAGATTAGCTGCGAGCTGCGCGCTGAGCTCCGTTAATTCATCATAACGAGCAATGAACGTCTCGTTTGTCAAGAAAATCGCTTTGTGCACGCCACGTTTTTGATCATTTCTGTTACCATGACGCTTGTACCAAAATCCACCTTTGGCCTTTTTCATGAATTTCTTAGTTCTCGAGCACTCGGGCATAACTGCGATTGAACGAGTCATCGACGCTATATATAAATCACAGCCGTATCTAACGCGGAACACAATTGGGAAAAAAAGATACAGATTACAAAAGAGCAGATCACAGATAAAACTTGTACTTTCTACGTATGTGTCAAGAATTAAAAATGATCTCCCATGAACTCTGGAAATCCCCGACTGGAAAGTCCTGACGAAAATTTTGTGAACGTTATATCGTTTATTGCTGTCTCAGGTCACATTGAAAGGAAAAAAAAAACTAAATATAAAGTTCGTTAAATTGACAGGGATAAACGGTGAGAATTTAGATCAATTTTGGTTAGGTCGAAAACAAGCCGAACTGGGGAATCGTCGCACACGTGGTCACGTGAATCATGTGATTACTCAGGTCGCTCATTGGACGAGCCGCGTAACGCCGACCATGTTATTGGCTGTCCGTTTGGCAGAAACTGGAGCTGAGCTTGGAGTCGTTTTGGGATATGTTGACAACCTCAATAATTTGAGGTTAGACGCGGTTGAAGCTTTCTTGCTCTCTAGACATCTCTATAGAGTAGAGGAAACGATCATCAGGTTGTGTAATTGAATTGTATATATCGAGTTGTATATTAAATCGTGTTGTATTTAGCAATTGCGTTGCAATTGCATGGAAGGATTCGAAAAATGGCTGAGATAGATATTTTTGACAATGAAGAACAATTGCCGCAAGACCTGGGCGACGATGTCGTCCAGGAAGTCCTCAAGACTGGCACCGACTTGCGCGAGTATTCCAGACAGATCGAGAAGGAGCTCAAGGAAGTTGAGAACAAGTCGATTCAAGATTACATCAAGGAGAGCGAGAATATAGCTAGTCTACACAATCAAATCGCTGCTTGTGATAATATCTTGGAGGTTAGGTTAGGTTAGAATTCACTGTTGCATCGGATGACGTGTTGACGACGTGTGATTTGATGCAAAATAATATCTTATTGATAAGATACTATTAAAGATCGACAGTCTTTTGGAAATTCATTAGATAATTTATTTTCTAAATTTTAATTTTTGAAAAAATTACAATTTAGAAAATTGAATATATATTTATATAATTAGATATAACATAAATATTAATTTTATGATTTATTATCCTTATATTTTATAAACATGTACATATTTATGACTCAATAATATTTCACTTTTATTTAAAATTATAATTATTTATTATTAACATTTAGGAGAGGAAGATTGATTTATTCATACGAGTGATAATTTAATTTTATGGCAATGTATATAATTAATAATTATTCATAAAAAAATATATATTTTTTATTTATGAAACAAACATAAATATGAAACATAAACAATAGTAAATAGTAAATTTAATATTATTTAGATATTTATGTCAAAAACTTATATTGATGGTCAATAATACATTAATATTCTTCAATTCTAGGAAATTTGTTTAAGTAGATAGTTTTTAATAGTATCTCATTGATGTATGTATTAAATGTGTTTGTACAGTCTACTCCAATAACTTGTCTTTGCAAAGTAATATTACTAATCAAGCAAAGTTTTCTCAGAGAGACATTTAGATATAGATTTCCATATCACTTTTTATAGAAAATGGAGTCAATGTTGATGAATTTCCAGTCAGTTCTAGGAAATATAAGTTCCGAGATAATTTCTTTGCAACGCAAGTCTGTTGCTATGAGTCAACAGCTGTCCAATAGACAAATAATACGAGGTCCACTTAGTCAATTTATTGAAGACATGACGGTGTCTGAGGCTTTGATTTCGTAAGAAGTTATCCGTTTTATAAGAGAATGTTAGAGATAAACTTATTAAATGTATCTCAATTTTTATATTAAATTGAATTTTTGTATATTTAATTATATTAATTTTCTTACAGTGGTATTATGGAGTGTCCAGTAACTGAAAAGGAATTTTTGATTCACCTGCAAACTCTTAATCACAAAATCAATTTTGTGAAAGAACAAAGTTTTAAGGAGGCCAAGTCTTGTTTAGATGTGAAGGATATATTAGAGAAGCTGAAAGTAAAAGCAATGGCAAAGATTAGGACGTATTTGCTAGAACAAACTTATAAATTTAGGAAGCCAATGACGAATTATCAAGTACCGCAAAACAACATGTTAAAATACAAATTTTTCTTTGAATTTATTTTGGCAAACGAGAGAAACGTGGCTGAGGAAATTTGCGGAGAGTACATTGACACTATGAGTAAAATATGTTACTCGTATTTCAAGTCTTATTCATCAAGGTTGATGAAATTACAGGTAGAGATGGAGAAAAAATGATTTTATGTAAATAAATTGAAACATCAAATTACAATAAAATTACTTTTCTCAGTTTGAAGAGAGAGCGACAAAGGATGATTTAATGGGAGTCGAAGATACAGCAAGCAGAGGTCTTTTTCATAAAACAACGTTAAAGCACAAAGGTACTGTCTTTTCTATAGATACAAGGGGTCAGGTTTTGACTTCTCAATTGGAAACACCTATAATTGTCCCACACACAGCTTCTAAAACACGAGTAAGTATTAATGATATATACAAGTCTAGTAAAGTAACAATTCTTAAGGATAGATTCCTGAGATCATTTTGATATAAAAATTCATACAAAATATCGAGGCTATAATAGCTTTTTAATTAAAAGCATTTAAAGTTAGCAAATCATATTATCTCAAGTTTGTACATTTAGATATGCTTGGAATTTTATATTGTACCACAACTTTATAAGAGATATGATTTGCTTATAATTCAAATTATTATAGCCTCGACATATTTTGGTATTAGGATTTTTGTTTCCAAATAAATTCAGACAATCCTTAGTGTTATTATAATCTTTACTGGACACAGTATGATATACCAATGATATAACTATTATAACTTACTCTTCAATGTTTTTTAAATTAGTATTATAATCTTACAGTATCATTATGAAGCTCTGTTCAGAAGTGAACAATATGCTTTGGTTGATAATGCTTGCAGAGAATATCTATTCCTAATAGAATTTTTCAAGGTCCGTAATGTACAGGCATTAGATATTTTCAATCAGGTAAGAGAGCCATATTTAATAATTGATTTGATAGATGTAGTAAATATATGTATTAGAGAGAGTAAATGTACTAAAACTAAATAATTCCTTTCTCTTGATAGGTTATGGGGAAAACGTTAAATCTTATGATAAAGAACTTGCAATCATTTGTTGAAGATTGTTATGATACAATTGCTCTATTTCTCTGCCTACATTTAGTGATGCGTTATCAATTAATATGTCATAAAAGAGCTGTGCCAGCATTGGATAAATACTGGGAGACTTTAACTGGCACAATTTGGCCTAGGTACTTGAACATATTTAAAAATAATTGCAATAATAATTATCTTATTAATTTGTAAAATTATATCTGCTTTTTAGATTTGAATTTGTGTTTCAATTAAATATAAATAGTGTAAAAGACTGTGACCCGTCAAAATTCAATAAAGAGACTGGTCCACATTATGTAAGTGTTCAAATGGATCATTTATAATGGCATTTGATTGCTGTATAATATTGAAATATGTATGTGTTAATCTCTTATATAATTATGAATTTTTAGATTACCAGAAGATACGCGGAGTTTAGCGCCGCAATTGTAAGTGTAGTCGAAGGTTTTCCTTGTGAGGGAACAACTCAATTATTGGCAGAGCTGAGAGAAGCTGTACAATGTTTCCTGTTAAGAATGGCATCTATTTTCCCAAGTCGAACGCAGCAATTAGTATTTCTTATCAATAATTATGATCTAGTCCTCAGAGTATTAATGGTAAATAGGTTTTACTTGAAAGATAGAAAAGTGTATTAAAGTTAACGTATTAAGAAAAAATTAACGGATATTTGACTGCAGGAAAGGACACGAGAAACCTCGAAGGAAGCAGAGAGCTTTCGGGAACTATTAAACGCGCGTTCTTCCGAATTTATCGAAGAAGTTTTGAGTCCACACTTTGGTAGTATAATCCAGTTGGTGAAGGAAGCAGAGGCTCTGAGCGAAAAGGGTCAAATAGACGATTTGAAACGACAGGAGAGCAAAGTGTTGGCTCTAGTGCAATCTTTTACGAACAATTGGAAGCGAGCGTTAGAAGAAATAAATCGAGAAGTGTTGCAATCGTTTCCCAGCCTGGTGCTTGGCAGCACACTAGTGCAAGGTGCAATGACGCAGTTGATACAATATTATAATCGTCTTCATAAGATCTTGCCAACAAATGCGCGCACGCAACTTACGAACATCCATCATATAATGGTAGAAATTAAGAAGTATAAGACAAATTATTAGGCAATTTTCTGAAGAAATTAATTACTGAAGACAAATCCCCAATTACCGGCAATCATTGATTATTTTCTATAGAAGAATCACTTATATTATTGTATATAGAAATTAACTGTTGCAGGGACTTCAAATTCTAGTGATTACAATTATATATTAAAGATATATGTAAATTTTGTTTTATTATTAAGTATCGTTTAGGACGTTGGGGAACGCATTCTTGTAAATATAATCGCAAAAATATATTCTGTACATTTATTTATAAAAAGATATGAGCTATAATGAGAACAAACTAAACATGGTATTGTGTTACCATTCTATACAATAGTGATTAATATTCCGTACTCTTGTGCTCATGGGTTTCATGGCACGAGTATAAGAATCTCTGGTTTTTTTTTTGCTTATCTTATATAAATTAATATGTATACACATACGTTAAAATGGTCTCGTTACTTTTTTTTCTGATTTCGCGACACCTATGGCATAACATTTCAATTTGTCGATGATTGAATTTAATCGTGCGGTGCGACGATCTGTTTATAGAGTTTATAATCACTTTGATACAATTCGATTTAATCGCCACATTTCGCCGCATTTACACAAGTAATTTATATTCACTTGATATATCGAGCTCTTCAGTGTTTCAAAAATTATAAATACGATTTGTTTAACGTTATAAATTATCAAACGATTATCACCTGTATGATTGCAACTTGCATTTTAAATCGTCAATTTGCATTCATTATGATATCGTTTTATAGAACACCGTCAATAGCATGTAACACACCGTTCGTTGCTGGCACATTATGCGTTACAACATGTGCTTCGTTTATTCGTACTCGTCCTGAAACAACAATGTACGTTAATCATCTGAGAGATTATTATTTGATTTTTATCTTTTTAATGACGCTTTTTTTTTTTTTTTAAATACGAATCTTTACTATTATACATCATTTGATTTACTTACCGCCGTTTTTGTGGATATGAACTGGCGATTGTGGGCGAAGAGTGTCTTTCTGAATGTAATATCTCATTCCGGCCGTATAAAGAGTCGTGGGAATGACGTGCCGTGAAATTATCGCCTTCGCCGCTTCCGGCCCGTCCTCGTCGGTCCAAATTGGGACGCCGTTCTTTGTGGACGCATCGGTGAAAGCAGAATCGGTCGGTGCGAAGATGGTAAACGTCTTCGGACCTAGAAAAGCAGCTTACATTAAAATACTAAAAAAGGATTCGGGATAATTCTTCGAATTTGCACGTCAAGAATGACAGGAAAGGCGCATACAAATTGAGTTCTTTAAAATTAATTTTCGTTTGGATTTTCAATTTACCTGTGAGCGTGTCCTCCAAGCCCGACACGTGTAGCATTCTGAGGAACGTAGTGAATCTCCTCTCACGATCAGCTTGCAGGGTTTGCACCAAATCACCGACTGGCAGCGGGAACATGACCCTGTCGACGGCATGGGCGATACCTTGAGGAATCTCGATGTCTCGTTTGTTGGGCGCGACGCGCGCCCCGTTTATCGTCGTTACCTATTTGCAAACAATGCGAAATTATAAATGAAGAGAAACGGTCGCGTGATATAGAATCTTCTTCATCTGGTACATATTAAGTAGAAAACATTATGTCGCGAGGAGGTCATAATGTTCAACCACTAGCTGAAATATTGTCCCACAGATTACATATATGATTTCATGCGACGTGATCTGATAACAAATAATTTTCTTCACTATATATGAAGTCATTTGATAAAATAATTGATTTTATCTAATATTACACAATTATTTCTCGTAGTTGCATATGTAATTATCGGATTATACATCGGGGTTTCATATGAATTTTATAATGATTTCGGGGATTCTGTCCCACTGTTACATTAAATGATTACTCCCTCGTTATGACATTTAGAAATAATCTAAAAAAAATTTATAATTTCGAAAAGATTTGTAAAAAGAAACATTTGAATAATATTATAATTTTTTAGGTGGGAAATATCGAACAATCATTATTGATTATTTCTATTTTATATTAATATTATATTTCTTGTATAAAAAATAGGGGATCCTGAAATTTTTTTTTACTTTGCAATGTCTTTAATAAGTAAAAATGTATACATATAGCTTATAATGTGCAAAGAGGGCAACAACGAGACAGCTTTAATGTGTTCTACACAAATCAATAATTTATTAATATAACAATTCTAATGGTACATAATCAAATAACTAATTATTTGACTATATATCATCAGAATTTATCTTTTTATCTGTCTTTTATATTGATGAAATATTTAGTTTTTTATTATTTTATGTTTACAGCTAGTTTAATTGGTTAGTTCTTTTAATGAGTAAAAAACATTGGTTCCTCAATGTTAAACATTTTTTGACATCTTAAGTTTCAAAATTTTAAAGACATCTTAAAAAAACATTTAAGATTTAGACATCTGGAATTTTTTAGCGAAATGCGTCGCTTGAGTCACGTTCACCGAGTGAATGGAAGATTTCTAGTATATTCGCGAAGGTTAATAAACTGAATTACGCGCGAATGCACATGAACCATATATATTGATCACATTATGAAAATAATATTGCATTGACTCATGAGCTATTAATAATTTACACTTTACAAGAAGAACAATTCTATTAAACAAAGAAAAAGCTCAATCAACATTTAAAATATATATTAAAAAACATATTAAAAAAATATT
>NW_017305683.1:2675245-2679555 GCF_001594115.1 Trachymyrmex septentrionalis
TTTTAATTAAAATAAAGAAACGAAATAAATTTTAATTAAAATAAATGAACGAGATTTTATCGAAATTTGAAGAGGGATTCTAAAATATAAAATTACTTTTACATCGTTCCATTCGTGATCCTGCATCGCGTACTCGTTCACCCGCAACTGCGTTCCTGCGAGACTGACGCCGGTCATCTCGTCCTGCAGAGAATCTATTCTGAAGGCTCCCGGTATGACATGATGAAGAAGGAGCTGTTGCAAAGAATTCTTATTAGTATATACTTCTTATTTCATTGACATCAACGCTCTTTACTGGAGAACACTTGACGTTTTATTTTTCCGAGCTCGCAGTTAATTTCAAGATTATAGTTTAATTGAGTCTTCATATCTCTCTTCTATAGAGAAAAGCGGCAAATCAGTTTAATTACGGTTAGCTAACTGGTGTCAGTGAAGTATATCGTTAGACAGATAAATTATTAATGATGCTTTTAGCACCGATGCGTACCCCACTTAGAAGTCTCGGATTGTCGTGGAACTTCTGCTCGGCTTTCTCTGGCCCTCCCAGCTGCACCAGTAACGTCCTGAAGGCTTTGTCCGTAGGAACGAATATGGTATATGGACCTGAAAATTTAATGCCACAAAATAATACAGGAAAGTATCTCAAAACCACTGAATATAATTATTATCGAAATCTTCGCTCTAATATGGAATTGAACTTTCCTTAAAAATTGAAAATTCGAAACGTAATTCTAAATGATTATAATAAATCCAAAACGAGAGATTTTTGTTAAATTAAATTTCAAACAAGAAAGTATAGATAAAGATGTCATATTTCGTGCTTGTAACTTAAACTGAATTTTATTTTAAACTTTAACAGAGACTTGATTCAAAGCTCAATTGTTAAAAATATAACGTTAGGGCTTAGAAAGAAGCCTTTCACGTTGCTTCGTTGCATTGGCTGCGTTCAACAGAAAAAGCAGCTTTGCAAATGTTGCAAGATTCCTTAATGCGATTGGTTTATACATTTAGATCTCCAGTTAAGACCATATAATCATATTAGATTATCTTTTTTAGATATTTTTACACAACAGTTGTAAAGAGAGAGCTATTGTGTACAAGAACGGTTTTACTGAAGTATCTAAAAATTTATATAGATACTGATCTGAAATAATTTTGTTGAACTATTAAAATAATTATGTAGGATGCTGAAGCTTAAAATATCAACATTTTTCACAGAATTATGTTATGCTTGAGTTTCCTACATAATGATTTTAATGATTCAACAAAATTATTTTCAGATTTATAAGCTAAATTTTTAGATATTCCAATAAAATTGGTTTTTTTTCTGCTAAACGCACTCATTAATTCGTATTATTCTTGTGATACGTTAATCGAACGTCAAGAGATAACAATCGTTGCTGTGTATATACATTATATATTTCGCAGCTTTTGCGATCAGTATCCATATAATTACGCTTCATATTCGTCAGACATTCTCTTCCATTACGGGCGTAGCCAGACATAGCACACGCTTATGAGTTCATCTATAATCTTCGTCGAAGGAAAAACATATATATCGATGGAGAACGTCGTGACGATGTTACACAATGTTCCGATTGATAATTGAGTACGCGATCAGCAGAAAACGGAATTGTTACTGATGGGCGG
Source organism: Trachymyrmex septentrionalis (assembly GCF_001594115.1). Classification (NCBI taxonomy): domain Eukaryota; kingdom Metazoa; phylum Arthropoda; class Insecta; order Hymenoptera; family Formicidae; genus Trachymyrmex; species Trachymyrmex septentrionalis. The sequence goes on from NW_017305683.1 coordinate 2,676,896, forward strand.
GGGATCGCCGTTATAGGAAATATCACACGCGAGAAAACACGCAGCGATTTATTTTCTTTCTAACGAGCTAGCGTGCGAACGCGGTCAAATAAAATTGTCAGTACGTCAAATAAGAGCGTCAATATTTTCTTCACGATGAGATTTGTCTCTCTTCTTGGAATCGATGGCGACAGATCGAATCAAGTACCGCATTTATCAATGTGACCAGTAAAAATTATTCATAACTGAAGGTACGCGTGAAAGGATCGACATACATCATGTTAATCCACTGCAAAGAGAATCCAGTTCAACTTGAACTGGATTCTTCAGATATGAAATGAAAAAATTCACTATCGTGTAAGAAACAGTCATTACGTAATTTTCACGTAATATTGCCGTAATTTTCTAATGCGCTTTATATACAGAAAAGATACATGTCTACTGTTTAGATTAGTTATAGTAGTTATTTATTTATTTCAAATATTTTAAAACTTCATATCCGCATATAAGTTTATCACAAGCAAATATTGTAAAAAATATTCTATTCTGAAAATTCTAGTAAGTTTAGTACTTCAATCAAGATTATTATATTAAAAGAAATTTGATTTATTTATTATATCAAGTTCTTTTTTTTTTTAAATTTTATGATTTTATAAAATTTTATAATAACCTTTAAAGATTTTTCAAAAATATTATATTCTCTTGTTTTAAGCATATAATGAGTTTTTCTACATTTTTTAAATGAGAAATACACTTAAAATAATCATAAAAAAGTATTCTTTGTTAAAGATATACTCATTATACTTAAAAGAAGCAAGTAAATTGAATAATCACGGTTTTTTAAAGCAGTAGAATGATATTTTTTGTACGTTCAGCTCTGCACGAAGCAAGCTCAATTTCTCGATCTTTCAATGAAAGAAAGTATAGGTAAAGGACCAAAGAAACAATGGCTTAAAAAAAAAATCGTATACGCCCATAATTATAACTAATGAAAATCTCGCGTGTCTTCTTCTGTGAGAGCTCGCGTAATGAAGTACGCGTACTCGCCTTTGTTCTCCGTAGAAGACGTCTTGTGTCGAAACGGGTAAGGAGTCGTGAGAATATTTTTCTGACGAACATTGCACGACTAAAGCGAAACGCGAAGTACAAATGGTAGTGGATTGTGCAAAAAGGCATGGGTCTATCTCGCCGCTAACAGGATCATTTGTACAACCGTTTGGACCTCAAGAACATTGACGCAAGTTGTCCCGCCTTGCGATGTTGTTGGATAAGACTGCAGCGGTTTTGCGTTGTTGCGCAGAAAGTTTGTAATTCGTTTATTGTAATATTTAACATTTTCACGCGTAATACTCTTCAGAGTTCGTCTGCTGCATAATATATCATTATATTTTACTAATTTATAATTTTTCTCGAAATTAAGCAAACGTAATTCTATTATTTTAGTTCTACATTTTATTTTATATATATATATATATATATAAAACGCTATTTCTATTTTATAAAATTTATAAGCCATTCCTTTTTGTTTTTGTTTTAATCGGTCACATTAACATTAGAACGAACTATATTTTAAGAATCATTTATCAAGTCATCATTAATCAGATCATAGTGACTGCAAATTTTTTACTTTATGAAATCATGAAATCTAAAAAGTAGTCACGTTAAGTTCCTATTAAGAATATATATAACAGTATATAAATTTGTACATAATAAACACTACATAAATTAATCATACATATACATTTTATTCTATTAATATTTAATAATGCAACAATTATGAGAAAAAATTTAAAAGAAAACTGAAATTTTTATTTTTATTACAAAATAGGAAATTGTTTAAAGTCTACGCCTCTTCTTTTATTTTTAGAATCATTGTTAAATCACGACAGTTAATTTAATTAACTAAGTTTTAACATGACACTCACCAGTTTCATTCAACACGGAATCCAATCCCGACTGTCTCAGGTACTTTGCCATAGCGTAGAGGCCTTCTCTTTTCAATAATGCAGCTAGATTTTCCTGGAAAGTTTGAAGCTTAACGGCTTCTTCCGTCGAAGTCAACGAGGTCTCCGGAGACGAATGTTTGGAGAAATAGACGTAAGAATTTGGCGTGTGATGCGAATAAGACGTCGGAGTCGTTGCCGTCGTCGTTACGATCTCGTTCACTGGCGCCATCGTTGGGATGAATTGACTCCTGGTGGATGACGAGTACTTGGTAGTCACCCTCGGAATGTGATCCGACAAGGTCGTCTTCGTCGGACTAGGATTCAAGGCATTGTACACGTGCCCCGTGACGCTGGACGCCGAGGTCACGTATTTGTCAGTCGTGGACACCGAATTTGGCGATACCGTGACGTAAGGAAAGTATTCCGTCGTTGTCGACTTGCTGAAAATTTTATTTTGTTCAGAATCTTTTACAGCATTAATCTTAGAACACACACATAAGTCCTCCAAACTCGATCGAAATTTCACTTGTTTCGTAAACAAAGAAAAAAAAACGAGAGAGTTTTATTTTATAACGTAACAATATAAAACTTTTTGGCATTATAATGCAGATATTTCGAAACGTCAGAGCTTTAAAATAAAAAAAAGAGTCTAAAGGTATATTAATCTGAGCCAAAGTTATAGCCTATCACACACACACACGCGCGCGCGCACACACACACACACACACACACACA
>NW_017305683.1:2679868-2683126 GCF_001594115.1 Trachymyrmex septentrionalis
GTTACAATAAGATTTATGGTTTATGTTTTCAGAATTGAAGTTTTTCCGAAGTGAAGTTCTATGTGTTCTTGGATTAAACATGAATAGATGGAAAATAGAAAGAGATCAATTCGAGCTAAATGACAATCGAAATAAAATTAATTATATTTTAGTAATCAACGTGGTGTATAAAAATGAAATCACTCTTCAATAGTTTATTTTAATCGTTATAAACTCAAAAAATCATTTAGTTGAATATAAATTACATGAATGCGAATTATAACAATAATTACTTTTCGCTATATCTTTTACTGTATTAAGCACAAATAGAATAAAAATGAAAAACGATCAATTTTCAGCTAAATACAGATGGCGAACCGAAATCAAATATATTTAAAAATGAAGTATGTGGCACATGAAAACAAAATCTCAATAATTTATATATTTCGATTATTATGAACTCAAAAAACTATTTAGATAAAAAATAAACTGTATGAATGCGAATCACTGTATAAGTAACCACCTTTCGCTATATCTGGTCGAGGTAGATCTGACGGTAGTGGGTCTGAAGGTCGCCGCCGTCGTGCTGACGGAGTGAATAGATGATACTGGTGTCCTAGATGTACCAGTGGACACTATCAGATTCGGATCGAGGTTGGATTCGAGATGTTCTAACGTGGAAGACTGCGTGGTCGGTCCAAGTGAGCTGGGTGGTAGCTTCAGTTCACCCTTCTTGATCTTCTCGACGATGGATTCGACGTCACCGCCGCTCTCCTTATCATTGGCATTACCCTTGACACCTTGCACTTTGTAACTACCGTCCGGCTGCTCCTCCAGCAGAACGAACGTGACCTTTTTCGCCGGTAGATTTTGGATGATCGGTGTTTTGCCGACCTCCTCGAGCTTGCCATCGCTTTTTTGTCGGATGACCTCAAAATCAGCGCCCGGTGGCAGCACGCCATCCTTCGTCAACTCTTCAAAGAGCGCTTTAGGTGGCTTGATGGTAGTCGTCGAAGACGGCACAGCTGATGTTAGAACGGTGGAACTTCCACTAGGTGAAATGGAAGACAAGCCGTTTGGCGCGTGGATGACCTGAATTTTCTTGCCGTTCGGCAATATCAGATCCCTGGTAGTGACATTCCTAGCAACATCATCGTCATCACCGGACTGAGCTAGAGCGAGTTTGAGTTGCTTTAACAACAGTTCCCGCTCGGACAGTTGAGAGCTCCTGCTTCTGCCGCCGGAATTCTGTCTCGTCGTGCTAGGTTTTTCGGTCTGATAGATTATCTTGATCTGCGGCTTCGATTTGCCTTGCTGCAACAGTTGACTCTCTTGTTCTTGGACCAGGCTGAGCAGGTTCTCTGGTATATCTGTCTCTCGATGAGTATTAGAAGTAATCAAACGTCTGGCTGGCGGAGGTGGCTGTGTAGTAGTGGTGGTAGTAGTCGTAGCAGTTGTGCTCGCTGCTGTCGTTGTGTATTTCTTCTGATGGTTAGCAATTGCTTTAAGAAAAAGTTCCGCTTCCGACGGCGTGATACGTCGCGCCGTTGGCGAGGACAGCAACAAGGGCACGGAAGTGGTGCTGATGGTGATCGGGGTTGATGTCGTGATCGGTGGAGGTGGCGTAGTGGAGGTGAGCCTTTGTAGTTGCTGAAGCCGCAGCAATTCCTGTTGCCTACGCAGTTCCTGCTGCTCGTACAGCAGCTGTTGCCGCTGCTTCTGGAGCAACTCCAGCTCACGCTGCTTCTCAATATACTCCTGTAACTGTATCGTCTGTTGATCGCTGAACAAAGGCTGCGACAAGTCTTGCTGAAGATTCTGGAAGCCGTTCTGATTGTACTGATTGTATTGTTGTTGCTGCAGATATTGTGGCCGTTGGAATTGCGGCGATTGTACGCCGCTCTCACCACCGTTTACGAAGTTCGAGGTACCGAGTTGTTGGGCGATCTTCTGTTGTTGTTGTTGTAGAAGCTGCTGCACTTGTTGTTGCTGCTGCTGCAACTGTTGCAACTGTTGCTTCGCTCGATCAACTTTGTATTTGGCCAGGGAGGAGAACGGCGTGCTGGATTGTGCTTGTTCGAACGAAGGAAAATTTACCCGCGGATTCTTGAAGTCCTGAGCGGGACGTTGCCGGTATCGTTGCTGGTGTTGCTGCACATCACTCAGTATCTGGACTTGTTGGGAAGTCGAGAGACGAGGTCGCGGATCGTTCACAATGCGGCCCTTGAAGTAGACATTTAACGAATATATCGTCTGTTCTTTTCAAAAAGAAATCAAACATAATTTTTTGAGGATATAAACGATCTATTTAAAGTTAATATAATTATCTCTATTTTATTCATATTCTTTTTCTGTTAGAATAATTGATTTTTGTAAAGATTTTTGGGGCGTTAAAATGCTGCGGTTATTGCTCTCTATTTCCTTTGCGCGATGGTGCAATATCTTATGCAATATATTTTTTCACATATTCTAGACATTATCAACACGTTAATATAAGATTATATAATACTACCATGACATTTCTAGTGACATTTATCTTCAATTTAATTTCAAAAAGAGTTTATGACAACACGTTCCCGAAGTTCAATTACTATTTTCTTATAATAATTTTTTGATGCTGTAGTAATACTATAACATTTCTAATTTATTATCAATTTCAAAAAGAATTAATGATAACATATTCCTAAAGTTCAATTATCGACAGTCAGCGTTTTCCTCTAATTTTTTAATGTTGTAGCAAAAAGTTTACACGAGATGTTCTAAGATATGATAAAAGGACATAGATCAACTTTATAAATATTAAACCTTTAATAAACTTGAAAATATATAGTACTATCACAGACATGGAAGTAAAAATTTGACAGTAAATGCAATAAATCTTTTGTATATTACAGAGAGAGAAAGTATGACTAATACGAAGGGTGATGAGAGTATGAAATCGTTAGTTTCGTTCGACAGTTTTCATAAATTACCCTAGTTAATTACTTTGCGAATTACGTTTTGCATTTCCACTCTATTAAGATTCTCCATTGGTTAACGTTCTGTATGACAGCATGATAGAAGATGATAAAAGCGAAAGCAAATCGAATTCATGCAATTGACGGCAGTTTGGTGTATGTCACAAGATTTATAAATTATCATAAATTTATACTTCTACTTGGAAACCAAATGGAAAATCGATGAGAGAAGATTTATTCTCGCTTATTTGGTAAAAGTTGCTAAACGTTTATTGAATTTATTCACCTCCATGAACATTCAATTTATATATATATATATATA
>NW_017305683.1:2683378-2720602 GCF_001594115.1 Trachymyrmex septentrionalis
AATGTAGTAAAAAATGTATTAAAATACTATTTAAAAAATCTTTATAGAAAATAATTATATTTTGTAATTAATTATATTATAATTATGTGCATATAATTTATATGAGAAACAATAGATTTAATTTTAGGCCGACATTTCTTTCGAGAAGAGTCTAGATCTTATTATACTACTTATATAATTATAATTCCACAAAATTGACAATATTAGTAGAGAATGTAATTAATTCTCAAATTTTAAATAATAATTAATTATTTGTAAAGAGAGAAAGAGTTCGTAATTATGAAGAATGTTCGAATTAGCTAGCTTAACGCTTTAACATAATATATATATTTTATTTTATATTATATTAAAAAATATATATGCCTAATATGCAAAATGTTTTAAATTTACTTTAACAACAGTTAACACGTTTTCAAAGAGTCATGAATTAATAATTTTTTACAATTGTAGCTTGAGCTGTAACAAACTAAAAACATCCAGGTTTTACTTTTCTCCAATTATATTGCGTATCTTTAATTCCTGCTTATTGATTCCATTATCACCGCTTTTACTATTGCGATAGTATCGTACAATAGTATCGTACAATACTGCGTACGGCGCGCTCTCAAATTCATTGTTGCTTTTATTGTGCGCGCGAGAAAGATGCGAATAATTAACGTGGCCGTAATTAAGAGGGGTATTGTTCGATCTTCCTTTCTCCTGGGTGCCTTCTGGCCGTCGTCAGGCCCGCTGTGAGACAAGTCTTCTCGCGTCCTCTCGTAGAAAGTACGACCTACTGCAGTTTCCATTTCGCACACATAACGACTTACATATCATGTTCGAGTGGAGATCGACGTTGTGTACTGGTTCTTTATATAACAACACAGCCCTGCGGCTAATATCCGCGTTTTGCATGATTACGCGTCTTCTCGCATGCGGTTCACAGCTGTCGCATTTTTACAAGACGCGTTTCACAATATTATTATTCAATGGGGAAACCGTTGAAATTTTTTTTTTCTATAACTTTACTAGACAGTATTTGAATGTTATACTTCCTGCATTTTACGGTGAAACCGTCGCCCAATGTTTAAAACAGATTGTGGTCTTTCTTAGAAATTTTTATTATTATAAAATGTATGAATGAGATTTAGAATAGACACTGATTAAAACAGCAATTTAAATAATGAAAAGTGAGATGATGCAAACGACACGTTCGCCAGGAATTTCAATGTATGTCAACAATGTTCCGCTTCGTGTTCCAGGTCAATTACATGTATTCGATTTCATTGACATTGACATTAAGGAATCCGTTTAATAATCGTCCACTGTAATTACGTCGTAATTCTTCACGTCAATATTAAATAACAAATTTGCATTGTGATTGTTTTTATTAAATAAATAAATAATTTACTTAATTTCTATATAATTTTTTCTCAAAATTTTTTCTATTGTCAGATAAGATGTTAATCTAAGATATGTGAAAGTTTAATGAAATTGCGAATGTATAATATTTTGACAAAAAATTAAAATCAGAATAATATTTTACATATTAATTTGTATCAAAACTTTTTTATTAATATGGTTTTTAATCAATCATGTCTAGTAATATGCTAAATAGTTTTTGTTGGATTGACAAGTGCAAGGTGATTGATACTGGTTTTTCAATATCATAGTCATACTAGTTTATAATGTCACGTAGCGTGACAAAATAATTTTACATAGACGCATGCAAGGAACAGTCTCTAAAATTACTTGCAACTACATTTCATGAATTACATCTTTCTCACACATCTAGCTAATCTCAAATTTTTAATCGACGGTCGCAAATTGATCGATTAAGAGCAATTAGGAATTGCATATTTCTCTCTCACAGCAGACACTGTGACACTTTGTTAAGTGTCACGAGTTGCGATGTAACGATAACGCGTGTGTTTCAAACTTTCTACTTTAGCACGTCCGAGTGGAAATAATAAATTCCATATGTTTTGTAAGCAGCTATACTTAAAAAGTAGCAACCTTCGAGCTGATCATTCGTTCGCTAAGCGATCGGATTAAGTTGCGTGTCGATGAGTTACACAGATTCCTACGCATAATTACACTTTCTGTAACAGTTGCAGGCAGCTTGAAATGCGGCAATATCCTGAAGCAAGCGTTAATAAGATCAAACCGGATGTTTGAATGTCATAAGAGATGCATAAATGATAAAAATAATATTAAGATTGTGAAAACATAATATAAAATATTATTAAAAAAAATAAAAATGAAAATGAAAAGATATGGTTTGGCAGCGATAAAACGTTACAAGTGTTTAAGATTGATAAAGATTTATAAATATTATATAGATTTATAATAAAAGTCAATTAAAAAAAAATATCTAATCAATTTGATGTGAATTTATCTTGCTTTTTACTTTATGAATTTTCAATTTTATTTATAATTTTTAATCAAATTCTAATGGGTTGTCATACTTTAACGAGAACTGCAAATGTATTTCGCGGAAAACGCGCACATTCCAAACTGCGGTGCAAAGAACTTTTTAAAGCCTTTTCTGGAATTGGAGCTCCGTCATAGCCGCGAAAATGAGTTATCTGGCAATTTGCGCGATTGCCTCGAGAAATGGTCTGCTTCTGTCAGAAGATAATTGAGGCCTAGAAAGCGACGGAGTTCAGAGAAACTTTGGAGCACTGTAGCAGGAATGACGGGGCTGTCCTGTTCGACGATTCATCACGCGTATTCAGATTTTGTGGAAATTCGGCTTGGATCAAACTGGAAATCGTGTCAAGTTTGCAATTTCTATGAGTAAAACCTTGATATAAAAGAAAGGTGTAAATGCTAAAGATAAAAAATATTTAGGATATTCGTAAAAAAAATCTTTTGCAGAGACAAACTTGAGGATTAGACATAAATGTAGATATAATTGTTATACATATTGTATAATATCTGTTACATAAAAATAAAAATAAAAATTTTAAGGATAATTTTAAGGATAATTATAGGACATAATTTTTTTCTTTCACGTCTTCAAATGTGATTAACGTTTCTTTAAACTCCTACATTTCAAAGATGCTCGAGCATCTCGAAAACAGGTCGTTGCTAAGAGTCTTTCACGAAGGGGACGAATGCAATCGCTGTAATGCCTCACAGTCCATAGTTAATCACTCTGTTACGTACACACACACACTGACTATTAGCAAATATATAAAAAAATGTGAAGTGGAGCGAACAGTCAGGCACGTGAATAAATGCCTTTCAATATACTCTACCTACGCGTGGATAAATAAATGTTAGAGAACCGCGAAAACGAGTTTTGATAGGTATGAAATAATCATTATCACGCTTATCAAAAAATATTATCGCTGGAATTATAACAATTTCCGCGTCCGATAAGAGATAGAGCTCTGACCAGTGCGGTTCGTGAAAGACAATCCTCTCACTTTGGTGCGGTAAGTCGACCGCAATTCGTGACCGGTCACTACTATCCGGCTCTCAAGAATCATTCGGTAAACAAAAAGGATAATTAATAAATTTGTACCAATATAAATCATGTGGGATAAATGCAAAATTTAGCTAAATTTTGCTAAAAGCTTTTTCCAGCTTCTCAGTTTTCAATGTCTAATTAGATTACGTCAAAGTAGTAATTACTCAATTAGATAAAAACGTTGCAGTTACTCAATTAAATAAAAATTTGCTACAGCTGTGCTCACTTGCAATTACTAAAATTTCTCTTTCGTCGCAGTAAAACAAAAAGAAATTCTTAATATAAGGTATAAAATAATTCCTAGCCTTGCCATTAAACCTGTTCACTTTTCTATAATGTATAATCGACTGCAGAAGAAATTGACTACAGGAGATGGAGGGGGGGGGGAGGGGAGGAAAGTAAAATAAGTCATTACAAACATATAACGCCACAGAATCCTCTTACTTGCTATACTGAGGCGATTATCGTTTCTCCTAACGGTCCAAAGATCAAGGAATAGATCGAGGACGTTTATAATGCCCAGAAGGAGCTAAGAAACCGCACACTTGAGTTAAACGGTCTCCCTTTTTTTTTTCTCTTCCGCTTGTGGGAAACTCGCGGCTGGACCGCGCTTGGCTTTTACGACGATCGTGCGCCGCTTAATTGCGCGAGTAGACACGGATTGTGTATAGCCAGACACGGCGTGAGATCATACGTGCATTTCTAACTTATATGCCATATCTGGCGTATCTCTAGATGCAAATGTACGTCCCGTTCTCACTCGTTAAAGTATATGAAGATCAATCGAGATGGTTCGACTAAAAATTATAAATAAAATCAAAAATTTGGCAATTAAGAAGGAAAGATAAGATTTAACTAAACTAATTCAAATTTGCTTTTGAAATTAAATTTTATTCAAATCTTCAAATATTTATAACTGTTTCTTGCTGTTCGACAGATTATACTTTTTTAATTTTTTTACGAATTTTATAACTGTTCTTATGTAAAATTTTCAATCTTAATTTAATTTGTAATAATACAGGGGAAAACGATTTTGTCACAATATCTAAAAATTTAGATACAAATCTGAAAATAATTTTGTTGAACTATCAAAATAATTATGTAAGACTCTAAGCTGATTATCAAAACATAAAATTGTTTGCAACATTATCATTACGCTTGCATTTCCTACATAATTATTTTCGATTCAACATAAAATGGATAAAAAATATTCCTACAGAGAACAAGATCTAAGTTCCACACAAATATTATCTCATCGTGTTCTGTAAAGTTGTTCAAGCGCGCGCGTGCACAAATTTAGCGAAAATCAGGACATTAGATCTTATTGCACTACTCTTATTTTATACTCATGATTGCATAATTTGTTGGCATGCACGATAAAACGTGTGCATTCACTGACGTGCAGTGCCGCATACTTGGCTTGTGCAACAAGTGTTCCTTCACTTTTTCAGCCGAAAGAAAATGTTTCCTCATAAAGAGGATCCTTTCGGCGATCACGTTAATAGCAGACAAGTTTTCGTAATATCTTCGACTAATAAAAATATCACACATTATATAACTGAAATTATATTTAGCATTTACAAGACTAATTATAATTGATATACATTATCGAACAAAGTTTTCTCTCATATTGCTGACTTACATTAATTGAGTGAGAATGGTTGTCGGAAACTAACGTACTTTCCGACAAAGTAATGCAATGTTTCGCGCCAATAGAACTATATTTATTTTATAATATCCCAAGATAAACTCCCAGAATGACTTTTAGCCAATAAACTGCATCACTTTATCCAGTTAAGAATCAATGATATCTACTTTCATATCCTGCTCCGGAAGGCGCTGCCTTTGAGCTAAGTGTTAGCTTTCCGCATGAAGCAAATCCAATTCCGCAGTAACATTCCTACTTTCATTTAAAATGTGTTTCACACGTCCTTTGTGAATACCCACGAGCAATGTATTGAATTATACCGTCAGACTGTGTTTGAAGAACTAACAATCAAGATGTGGCAACAATAAAGATAGAATTAGGTTTAATCAGATAAAATATATTTAAAATATACTTGAAATCTTTGTTTGTGTTTTTTCTAAAAATTTTGAAATATGTTCACAGCGTGACCTTATTTCCAATGCGGTTCAACTCACGTTCACAATGCTCGTGGGCGTTATTTTTTCTTGTTTATAACATTTAATCAACTACTATAACAATAAACTATATAAGATGAAATAATTTTTAAGCGTGAATTAGAGATGCCAATATCCTTGCGTAATTTTAATGGAATGTATTTAAAATGTTTTTCTTACAGCTTTATTAAAAAAAACAATAACAACTCGTTTTTATTTGGCATACATAATGAAAAAAATACTTTGTATTTGTGTTAAAATACGGCTCTTATTAAAATTTCTATGTTGACTTTTTAACATATCCAAGTATTAATTTAACATTACATATTAATTTTTATTTGAATATCTTGTGTTAAATAGATATTCAACGTTTTTAGTGTTAAAAAACACAATTTATAAATAAATTAACAAATAACATAAAATTTATGTATTTAAAATGTAAATTCTAATAATAAAATGTAAATGAATAAAATGTGTTAACTTAACATATTATAAATATTAATTTTACTAAAAAAAATATGCTGTTGTAATTTACTTGCAAATTGTGTCAGTTACATTTTTGTAATTGTTTATTACGTAATATATACTTGTGTTACTTTCTAACATGTTGATCTTACGTTAAATTAACATAAAAATTTAGCTAAACTGTTTAGGACACATAAAATGTATTAAGTTTAACACAATTTTCCAACTGTAAACACTCCAAGAAGATGGTATATTGCTGAAGATGACTCGAAACGTCCAAATTAAAGAAATTGAAGATTTACACACACAAATTTGCGCAATATTTACAGCGCTTCACTCTCATTACTTTTAATTTTTTGACATTTTCGAGAGTGTGTACAATTTTAAATTACTATTTAGGATTGTCTTACTTTTTTAACTCAAACAAGACTATTTACATTAAGATATAAACGCAACGATATTCCGATTATTTTATAGCATAACGTTAAGAAGTTTCTTCGCCATCCTACTCAGCTTAATCGGCAGATGAAAATTTCTCTCGTAACAACAAGCGGCGTGTCCTCTTACTCGAGGAGGATCGACAAGAGAAATTTCACCCCGGGGTCATTCGGAATTCACACTTTCCGTTTCACCGTTATTACCAGATGCCAACACGGTGCAATTTTTTATGCGGGGGAGAATGAATCGGAAGCGATTCCCAAGGTGGTATCGCGCACGAACGAGAAAAAAAGAAGAATTGAAATGGGGGAAATTGTCCGATTGAAACCAGAAACGTTTCGTCTGGAAAATTTTGCACGCGAGGAGCCACGCTTTCGAAACTTGTAGCCGACTTCCTGCGACTCTTTTATTACAGTTGGATCATTAAGTATGATTGAATGCACCTGCGATACATTTCCTATGTAATTAATAAGTTCTGTACGGTTAGCTTACTGAAGTAACACTGAAGTTACATTGTGAGTTATATCATTAAAAGTACGTTATTTTATTGATTAAAAAAAATCTTTAATTCAATTAAATATCTAGTTTTGTTCTTAACTTAATTAAACTAATGAATTTTTTTGGACATAGATTAGCTTCCTATTTTTTTCTGTATAAAAAATATTTTGCGATAGATAAAAATAACTCATAGAATTTCACTTTTTAAGTAAAAAGATATCGCAAAAATAGCACAAAATTGGAATTCAAGATATAAATATGATGTGTATAATAAATAGATTCTGTCACGCTATTAAATATACATGTATATCAATTAAATATATATGTATCGACACTATAACTGTCATTAAAACTGGTTTTTTTCTTTTGCGGAAGTTGTTTACCAGTAGCGATATACAGATTGTGCAGTAAAAGTGGGTAAAGAGAGAAAAAGACGAAACAAAAAAAAGTTTAACCTTCGCTTCGTGTCCACCGAAGAGAAATTGATTAATGGGATAACCAAGACGATGTATCGTCTTGTGTCTCCATTTACAGGAAGTCTGAAACATTCCAATTCCGCCTCTTATTCAAATTTCGAGAAAGTTCATCGATGGATGAAGGATCACAGTCATTTGGAACCAAAACCGTAACTTCATCAAACAGAGAAAACTTCCGATTGAATATTCTCGTAATTATCTTCGTCAATTTTCAACTCGGGTAAAAAGACAAGAGAAAGTACGATTAAGAACATAATAAAAAAGAGCATATATTGTTTCAAGACTGCTGAAAGAAATGTCGGAAAAAAAGATGCAAAATATTACAACTGAAACTCTTTTACATAAAAGAAAATGGTGTTGTATTAACAACATTAGTCAATGGTAGTTTAATTATAAAATAATGTTATGATTCAATGAAAATAATATTATAATTTAACAAAATATTATAATAAATAACATTTTGTTAAAACAAAAGCATGGCATATTTCTTTCATCAATACTGTTATTACGTTCAACAGAAAAAGTATAATACTTTACAACTGTTGCAAGATTCTTTAATATGCACTTTAAAACGGTAAAACATTTAGATCCAATAAGTGACTAAAAACAAAAATCATACGAAAGAACAATTTTACTGAAATATTTAAAATTTACATGCAAATTTAAAAATAATGTTGTTGGATCATCAAAATAATTATGTGTGAAACTCAAGCATAATGAGAAATACTGCAACTGATATTCTAGTAATTAGCTTAAGTGTCCTATATACATAATTATTTTGATAGTTCAACAAAATTATTTTCAGATCTGTATTTAGTTCAATTTTTAGATACTTTAGTCAAATCATTTTTTCCATGCAATCATATAAATAATCTCGCTTACAACGGTACTTTTTTCTGTTAAATGCAGCCAATAAATAAACAAGATTATTTTCAATTAAATTGCTGTTGATTATGATGTTAATTGAACATCCATTTATCGTGTCTTATTGCAAAATTGATCGATGAACACTTTTCGATACAGATATCGTGTTCTGTTACGCGGCGTGTTACTCGTCACGCTCTCTTCGATCGCTCATAATTTGTCTTAAGCAGTATTTGATCGTTTATTCCTGTTATTAACATTTGATCAATTATTAACGATCGGGCGATTTCATCGTGCCGGAGTCCGGAAAGTGAAACGATGCGGTAACAACTCTGATCTGAGTTCTCTCTCGCGATATCGAAACGAGCGAGATTCCTCGAGGAGAATTCCTCACCGGAGAAAAGGCAAGAAATTAATTGCGCCAAAATGATGGTCTACGATAGAAGAACATTCTTTGCAGCCGCATTTTTCTCGTAAACTCCATGATAAACTGTTGCGATAAAATTAATTACAACTGCAAGATGGATTTCTCGATGTAGGCGAGCGTTCAGACGACTGCTTTTACAAAGGAAACGCTCGATAATTTCGATTGTACAATGTAATAGATATTTCCGAAAGCGTATACCGTCCACAACATTACCGTAAATGATTGTTTTTTTTGCAGCAATTTAATTCTGAAGAAGTAACCGAGTGAACGTTTGCGTAAGATCGTGGAGATGATGGGCTCGCGTGTAAGATTCGTCCGGTGCGACGTGTCGAAATATTATAGTGGACTGTTCTCGCGGCGGGATATTTCATTAAATAGCATTTGCGCAAAATAAAATGGATCGCTCGTTGGCCAATTGACTCCGGATAATTTGCCCGTATCGTTACGATTACTTTGAGATTACATTGCGCGAAAATTAGTCTTAGTGAAGTGAGCGATTCGTGGAGATTAGAGACACATCTGTGTGTTTGCAGTTAATTATCTGCAATTATAGACCCGATTACTCGATTGCACTATTTAATCGAGTTGAGAGCGGTACAGTTGTACGATTACATCAATTACGAAGTACACCGAAGCCTAATTGTTTTCTTATAACTAGTTAATGTTTTAAAAATTTGTGAAATTTTCGCGTACGTTTTATCGATAAAAAAAACCGCGTGATATTAAACGTAAATCTTGTCAACTTGGAAACTTTCTTCTCAGAGCAATCTGAAATCTTATTTAATTAGACTTCTTTCCTACTTTAGATGTTGTATTATAGCTTCACTTTTACCGAGATAACATTAAACAATGTAGACAAAAAATAACGAAAAAAACATTTTTGTAGAAATCATGTACTGATGAACTAGTTGATTAAAAGACGTGACAGTCTTCTGTTATTGTCTAAGGCTGTTTATAAATTATAAAATTGGACTGTATAAGCAAAAATTCATCCTAATGAATATTTTATTGCCAATAATGTCAAGTAGTGGGATTTCTTTTAATTCTTAATTTTTTAAAATCTTTTCGGAATAAAACTTTTTTATAAATGTAGAATTTTATCTATAACATTAGTGAAAAAATTGTATTCCAAAAATCTTTCATCTGTTTATTTTAATAAATATTATAAGATTTTTTTTTAATATTAGTGGGAAGTTTCTTTTTTTAATATGAAATTTATCATATTAAATGTTTTATTATAATTTTTAATTTTCTCAAATTTTATGAAGGCTTTATCAATTTAAAATCCAGAAGAAATCGCGAGATTTGAAGTCTCGACAATAATTAAATAAATTAAATTATTAACTATGTAAGAAAATATCTATAATATTCAATTCAAATTTCTAATATGTTGCATAATGTTCATTTTATTAATATTTCAATAATTAAATTTTTCTTTACTATCACTTCATGTACATATAGTGCGATTTCTTCTGAACGAAGATTTTAAACCCATAAAGCTTTGTAAAATTTAAGAACTTAAAATTTAATAAAATACGATAAATTCTACATTGAAAAAAAGGAACTTGGATCTCTGTAATATTTGTAAAACTTATAATATTACGTTAAACAAATGC
The DNA here is from genome assembly GCF_001594115.1 of Trachymyrmex septentrionalis. Taxonomy (NCBI): domain Eukaryota; kingdom Metazoa; phylum Arthropoda; class Insecta; order Hymenoptera; family Formicidae; genus Trachymyrmex; species Trachymyrmex septentrionalis. The sequence goes on from NW_017305683.1 coordinate 2,693,741, forward strand.
AAGAGTTCCCATAGAAATCGATTCTATACGTTCATAAAGGAGGAGGAGTTTCATTAATATTACTTTTTTTCAATGTAGAATTTATCGTATTTTATTAAATTTTAAGTTCTTAAATTTTACAAAGCTTTATGGGTTAAAAATCTTCGTTCAGAAGAAATCGCGCTATACATGAAGTGATAGTAAAGAAAAATTTAATTATTGAAATATTAATAAAAAAAATAAACATTATGCAACATATTAGAAATTTGTAATCTGATTTAATTAAATTCTTTTGCATACAATTTCGTTTATCATATCTATAAACATCTTGACACAGCCTTTTATACTTTACGATCTCGTCATTATTTCGTTTAATCATATCGTTAATTGCCTTCATAATATTCGATGCTTAGATATTTCTTACACATATACACCTACGGAAAATTAAAGGCCAACCTTTCTTCCGCATTTACGTTATCGAGATCTCATCATGCGATCTGGACAATAGTTTAATTGGACAACAATAGCGCACTGCGGTTTAGTTGATATAATCGATGATTATTCCACGATGCGCGCGTTCATGTGTTGTGTATAATTAATTTCATTAGAATGAATAATACGCTTTCACGACGAGATAGTCGCTGATACCAATTTCCTTCCGATACACGCTTCACAGTTCGTTCCACTCTGCGCAGAACATTCACGAGATTCCGGATTAATCCTGGATTGCATAATTTCCTCGCCCGAGAAATTATTTATACCTATCCCATGTAGCTTTCCTACAAAGTAACGAAATTGTTGTCACACGTATCCGCTCCCGCTATTCGCAGAGGTAGATTTCTGGAGAAAGTAAGAGAGCACGTAGCATCCTTCACCTTCACCCATTGTCCTGTATATTTATCTCGATCTCACCTCGTATCGCTTGGTAAGATTCATAGCGCGAACATCCGATATTTCCCCATCGTATCAATCTATTTGCAAACGAGTTAATGTTCCGCGACACGAAAATGAATTATTATTATAATTAAATATTGAAGAAAGAGAAATGAAGAATATTTTATGAGGATTATCTAGAAAGTAAGTTCCGACAGCCTATTAAAAAAAAAACAAGTATACTTACAGAAAATTTTTATTGCTTTTTAAAGCACACACCTTACATTATTTTTCACAATTCTTGCCGTTGTTAATGCATTTATTATAGCGAGGCGTTGTATCCCTTCGTCATAGAAAGTTGCTGTCTGTGAGGCGAATCACGTGGTAACTTCTTCGACCTTGTCATCGTGGAATCGCCGACAAGAGAGGATTTCAAATGGTGAAACAGATGATAATTACTATATGTGTAAGGTACGGGCTGTAAGAGGGATGATCGAATTGTTCCCATTTGAAAGTCGTGAAGAAATGTTGCGTTGCGGCAGCAGAGTGTGGGCGGACATTGTTATGAATCAACAGCGGGAAAACATGCTACGTCGCTTATTCCGGATCGCACGACGCAATTTCTTAAGCGTTTCGCAATAATAGATATCTGCGTTAATTGTCGAACCTCGAGGTTCACAATGAATGCAAGAAGTCCACAAGTAAAACCCTTTTTCTGTCCCAAAACACTATAATATTTTTCGAGTGGAAAACGTCTACTTGAATTTTTTCTTTACTGTCTCCTCTCCATGGACTGTTTCAAGGGTTGCGTGCGACATTCATATGCATGAAACGTCCCCAGTGATAATACGACTCAAGAAGTCGTCGCTTTGTTCTTCGTATCGTGTCAAAAAGGTCAACGCACTGTTCTGCTGTTTCATTTTGTATTCTGCCGTAAGCATCTTTGGCATCCAGCATGCACATTATATACATATATTTTCTATTCTGATAGTTCAGTTTCTCAGACATAATTTCGTGAAGAAGTGAACGTGAAATGTCTGGAAAATGCAGAGAAAGAGACGTAATGGTGAATCGTCTATTCTCTCTAATTTTCTCTTCAACTGCATGCATCAAATCGTCGTTAACCGGAGACAGTCGTCCGCTCCGTTCATCGTCGTGCACATTTCCGCGTCCTTTCATTGAAAAGTCGCATCCATCCTACCATTGAATCATTCATCGCATGTTCTCCATATATTTCACAAATTTGACGGTGAATTTTAGCAGCATTAATGTTCCTTGTATTTAAGAAACGGACTACAGATCGTATTTCACAAGCGGCAGGTCTCGCAATTTGTTTAAATATTATGAACACACACTACAATGCTTATGCACTGAATAAGTAATTGAAATTCGCGATTCTTTACCAATGAATCAATAAACTCGGCATGCATGCGTACTGATCGTAATCACGATAGCTGCAGCGGCAAAAATATTCGTACAGGAGAAATTTTTATAAAAATAGCCTTATTTGTAAAAAATAAACATTAATTAGTAATTTATTAACAATGAATACATTCTAATTTAACATAAACAAAAGAGTTTCGTGAAAATAAGCTTATTCATAATCTTAGAAGCTAAATTTCTCAACTATAATACCTGTCGTGCATCCATAATATATACGGAAAAAACGATTTTGCTGATCTAAAAATTTAACTAGATACAGTAAAAATCTTGAACATGAGCAAGATTATAAGAAGTTTTGACATTATAGCATTCTAGTTTGAGCATTCTATAATTATTTTGATGATCCAACAAAATTATTTTCTTGAATGATGTACGTTGGGTACAATGCATAAACACGTCTCGTAAAGATAGGAACTTTCTAATATGCGAACAACAAGGAAATGTTCATCTTTAACAAAGAAGATACATCCTTAACTGACTATAGATAGATTTGATATTTAAAACAGCGCGATGCAGTCAACAAAATTATTTTCAGATACATATCTACCTAAATTTTTAAATGTTTTAACAAAACCATTCTTTCCGTCCAATTTTTCGCTTATTATTAAAATAATACATTTTAATTATTTTTTTCGATAACATAATTTTGGGAAATATATAATCTGTTTCATTCTTTGTTAATAAATTACTAATTAACTTCTACAAGTTCACTTTCTAAAAATAAGATTTTTTAAAAGATATCTCTTTCGTATAAATTTTTTTATTCATTGTATACACAATTTCCCAAAGTTGTAATGTTTTAAAATAATACTTAAGTAGATAACGTACTTTTTGCTCATACAGTATCTCAGGAATATTTTAAGAAAAGCGCGTCTTTTTCACAATACGTATTGTATAAATAAAAAAAATTCTTTATTCTCTGAATTTAATCTAGATACGCTCTAAATAAATGATTCCTTATCAGGAGAAAAAATATAAGAAGAGCATTACGCAGCAGCCAGCACAGTTTGCAACGACAAAGGAAAATTGCTTTAGCAAGCGTACCAGATCACACGTCTGCGACTTAAAGACGATTTCTAACGCGTGCCAGAAAATCATTATGACACGACGATACGTATGCCCGCATTTGTATCTGTAATTACGGGCGCGTAAAATTGTATTTTAATTTTACCCCTTAATTTGGCTCAATATTTATCTCGTGAAATGGTCGGTGTGATGTTGCGTTACGTTCATGCAAAGGATTATGAGCAAATCGAAGTGGAACGGTGAAAACTGTACGCCTCTTATGTAAATTGCGGAAAAGTCACGTAGAACGTTAACGCTCTTTACTGATTACCGTTAACTAGTTACACGGAATATATGTCTAATAAGCGACATATTTTATATGATTGCATAAAAAAGATTATTTTTGTAGGTATCACTTTACAATATATCTACAAATACTTTGATTTTAGAAATATCTTTAGATCTAGAGATGTCCTTTTCTTTAATTATAAGGTATCTGAACTAAAAACTTACAAAATTTATATTATTTAAAAAAATTTCTATTTATAGAAATATTGAAATTTATTGAAAATAAAATCTTTACTTTACTCACTCACAAAAGCATATTTTCTACATAAAGAATATTTGTAAATAAACAAAAAGAGTTTGTTTAGACTTCAAACATTTTTTAAACATAGAGTCTTATTGCATGCATATAAATATAATAAGAATCATATAAAAAATAAATTAAATACTAAAAAAATAATAACAAAGAAAGCAAATATTATCTTTCTAGATTAATTTTAAAACAATTATTAATAAAAAGGAAATTTATTAAAACTTATCCTACTCTTAAACATTACAACTACCTTTAATTAGATCTATAAGTAATCTTTTAATTATTAAAAATTTCTAGCAATTTCAATGAAATTTTAGTTTCTTAAAAATTAACAGTATTGAAAATTGTTCTCTGGAGTAAGCCTGACATAACAAAAAAAACAATTGCCATAACAATAATCATATAAATAATCCTTATTTAATAAGAATTTATAGTTTCTAAAGAAATGTACTTATTTAAAAAAATCGATTCACTTGTTATTTTTTCATAGCTAGAAGAAGTTGAATATTGCAATATATTATAAAATAATATATTATAAAAAATGTACTTAGTATGAACACTGCAACAAATTGTGTGTATAAAAATGACTCATACACACATTTTGTCACAAATTTTCGTTGCATTAAACAAATGTGTTGCTGCTGATTCTAATTCCCTTTTAATCTCTTTCTATTTTTAATGACATAGGAACGTGAGACTTTTGAACATGTATTTTAAAGACATAAAACATATTGTTAAATAATAAAGTTTAAAAGTGGGCCTTATTTAATGCTGGGCTTTAAGCGAGATTTAAAATTCTCATTTTCTTTCTTTGAAGCCAAGAGAGAGGGAGAGATAGAGAGAGTTTTAAATCCCGCAAGTCGAAGTAACGTTGGTGCAATCGGGTTTTAGATACTTTATCTTTTTATAGAAAGATATAAGATTATTTTTTATATATGAGTAATATATAATAAATAATAAAATAAATCATTTTATCATCTGTTATTTATATAATAATAGGTTATTTTAATATTTTTAAACTTCAACAATGATAGTGAAAACGAGTATAAATGTGTTGCAAAATATTACGCGAGAATAATTATTATGCTACTCATACAAAATCCACCATTGTTCTGAATATCAAATGTAAATATCTAATTAGTTATATCTTCTCTGATAAAGATGAATATTCCCTCGTTATTCGCATATTAGAAAGTTCCTGTTTTTACACAACGTGTTTATGCATTGTACCCAGTACACGTCGTTCAAGAAGCTTCCGGAAGAAGAGACGCTTGAACCGGAAGCCACTTCAATTGGATGTCCCTCGTATTTCCTTTTACACGCGCACGAGATACTTTTCATACTGTACATGGAAACTTGAATGTTTTCTCAGTGGCCTGAGTGAAAGGTCCCGCAATCGAATACGTTCCACACCGTTTGGATCCATACGTATCTACTCCCCCCGATGTATCCTCAATTAACAACAACTACTTTTCAAGAGTACGCTTTTTTCCATTTAGATTACATTATATAATATGAAGAGAGAATATTTATAAAATATTGTTTATTTTTTATTAATATATAAAACTATCAAATGATTACCTATATAAAGAAATTATTTATTCTTTTTTAAAGAAAAAGAATAAATAACTTTTTATTTATAGAGAAACTGAAAATTTAGGATTAATCTAAGATCTTTCTTTCAAGAAAGACAATAGTCTTTATTTATAAATTTGATATGATGACAATATTATTGTTTATGAGAATTGGCACTTTTTTAATATTATAATCTTCGTTTTTAAGTTATGAATTTTTCATTAGTATAGGACTTCATAAATTTTGTATAAATTCTTGATTCATGCAGGGAATCGATTCCAGAGAGAAACTTAGCAATTAGAATATGCTGAGGATATGCGGAATGGATAACATGGTCAGATGTAAAACACGTAGAGCGGAAGTGTGAAAGAAGATATGAAAAAGAGAAAGAAGATAAAGAGAGAGGGGGGGGGGGGGAAGAGTCACTCTGTTAGTGGGTGAGCACTCGTGCGGTTCTACTTTCGTGCAGCCTCTGTTGTTTTACGATCTTGCGCTTCAGAATTTTTTTGTCGTAATTACTGAATGAATCTAAGAGAAAGATAGAAGAATATTCAAATTGTGACATACGGACAGTTATCTTTCTCTTTCTGTGAAAGCATGCATTAAACAGAAGTAGGTTAAATAAAATACTACGATGATATACAGAAAATTTGATGACAATATTTCACAATCATTAGTCACTGAATTGCAAATTTTACAAAATAGCTATGATATTTATCATGCGTTAATTAATTTCATATTTATCATGTGTTAATTTGTTTTTCCATATGTCGTAATTGATATCATCATATTAATTTGAATGTTTTGTTTATATTTTATAAGAATTATTATTTTCTGTACTTTTCATTCATTTCATATATTTATTAATTTATATTTATTAATATATAGTATCAAATTTAATTTTGAACAAATATTTCGTATTTTTCTAAAAGTGAAGATCTCTCTCTCTCTCTCTCTCTCTCTCTCTCTCTCTCTCTCTCTTTTACGTGGTTCTTTAAATATAGTAAACAAAATTTATTTATTAAATATATACATCAAATTAAAAAAATTTCTTTTCTATTAAAAAAATTAGAACATTTAATGTATATTAATTTGAAAGAAAAAGAAAATAATTAATTTTTTGCGCTAATTTTGCTTTAAGATAGGAGAGAGCATATATATATATAATATCACATTATCATAAAAATTAAGGTAAAAGTTTCATTTCCATAACGTAAATACTTGAATAGTAACCTGTGATATTGTTGAATTATCGTATCTATAAACCGATGCTGTGTATTAATTAAACAGATAAATTATATCGCTTTCTAGGCAATGCTTGCTTTCTGCGCCTTCTACTTCAATTAGAAACGTAGAGAAGAGTGTTTGATGAACATATGAGCGTGAGATGCGAATATAATATAGATTCCATATTTATCTTTATGAGAAGACGAATGGAGAGCGTAATTAACGCAAATGCGATTCTTTTTTTCTTCATTGCGCACAGTTACTATCTCACTAGTGAAATTTCATTGCGATCGTTGAAATAGATAGCCGGAGGATTCACGATGCAACGGGCACACTGGCAACGGCCTGATTACGTCAGGCGCAGCAATTTCATTTAAATCTGCATATTCGTCTGCACTCGAGTAATCTACATGCCCGAAGCGATACATTAAATCGAGTCTCTGGAGAAATTTCGAAACAAATCCAATCAAACGTCAAAGGATTCATTGCGGAAATGGGAATGAGATTGATAGTAAATCTCTGAAATCGTCTAAACACGAAGCTTCAATTTGAGTAAAAAACTTTTCCATTACTGTTAAATTCACGATTCAATTAAGTATTCAATCTTTTCTGATCAAGTATAAACAGATATGTTAATATCGAAGTTAAGTATGTTCCTGATTAATGTAATTGATCACTCAAACAATTATATTTCTAGAGAATAATTCATCTTGTTATATTAAAAACTTAATAACTACTCATCTTTATAATTTTATATTATTTTTTATTATACTTTTAATGTTACATTTAAATGTTTTATTATTTATAATAATTCAATCTTTCTTAATCACATAAATGGATGTGTAACAATTTTACGATTAATTAAAAATGTAAATATGTTCCTGATGACATACATATATAACTGATCATTTAAATAATCATATTTCTGAAGAATAATTTATCTTATTATTAAAAATGTAATATCAGTTTATCTTAATATTTTATATTATTCTTTTTATTATGTTTATAATGTTATTTATCTTTTAATGTTCATAATAATTTAAAGATTCTTTACGCACAACGTTCTTTTAACAGGAAAACCGACTTCATACAATAATACAACCTTATGACTTTTCCACGGACAAAATTTTCATGGCAATAAAATGTAAGAATAATGAAGCAATTACTTTCGCCACAGAGCGTTCTGCGGTTTGTACAATTCATTTAGATGTAAGTACTGTTTCAACGATAATTGCAAGCGCATTTAAATTTTTGTTCGCGCTTATAGGATTTTATCGCTATGGACTGCTGCGCTTTTAAAGTGAGTAAGGAAACTGATCTTATCACCGAGCGATTTTTGAGCCGAGATACGCAAATTAGTGTACTATAAGATGCCAAGAATAATTTCCATTCGAGAATGTTATTCAGTTGTTTTGTAACTAAAATGCAAAGAATTCCGTAAACATTTTTTTTTTCCGTACACAGAAAGAACGATTTTGCTGAAATATTTAAAAATTTAGCTAGATATATACAGATTCGAAAATAATTTTGTTGGATCATCAAAATAATTACGTAGAAATCTTGAGCAATGTTGCAAAAAATTTTGACGTTCTAATAATCAGTTCTAGTAATCAGTTTGAGCGTCCTACATAATTATTTTGATAGTCCAATAAAATTATTTTCAGATCTGTTTCTAGCTAAATTTTTAGATACTTTAATAAAACCATCTTTTCCATGTATAAACATTTTATTATTTTTGTTTCTAAAATTTAAGGAAAAGTTTATGATATAGATTAATGGCACATTATTATACCGATTGGAACAATAAAGTGGAATTGAATTAAGATTAAACGCGTGAAAAATCGCATTTACAATACCGCTTTTAGTCAAACATTAATTCATGATATTTGTGACAAATTTCGTGTCGTTATACTTCCATTACGCAAATATTTTGCCGGACGATCGAAGAAAGTTTTTTGACGTGAGAGAAAGTTGGAGTTAATTAAGCAAAATGAAAGTAATTCTGACGAAAATTGTCGCTCGATATTTTTACATATTTAAATAAAATGAGATTAGACAACGAAGAAATTTTTTAATTGAAAAATTTTGATCGGATCATTTGTGTATTTGGATCATGTGCGATAATATTAAATATATTTTCATAATTTAATATGTCCGTGTGATAGTGAAATATACAAGATGAATTATTCCTCACTCACCTGTTGAAGATGGGGCAAGTCAGCACCGTTTAAAATTGCAGGATCGGCCTCAGCTGCCACAAGGATGTCTCCCCGCAGTAACAATGCGGTCCATAGAAAGCACACGAAGTATCTCTGCTTCATCACGGAAGGATGGTCTCTGTTTCTGATTCTAAATCGATGTCCACACTATGATAAAACACCTGTTGTATTCTTCTATCAAATTTCACCACCGGTACATTAGAAAATCCTCTTCTTGCCTATATTAATTTACAGTTACTCTCTTGGCAGCTTTCTTAGCCGACGATCCTTATAAATAAAGATGAACTATGCCTTCCCCTTAAAAAAAATCTCTCTCGTGAGATCAGACACGAGATATCCCTATTGTTTTTGACATTTGTTCTTTGCTTCTTTGATCTTATCGGTATTCTGGCTTAATCACGCGGGCAAGCGTTTCTCGTGTCCAGGGGATATCAGGCATTGAATTCACAGTGGCGTCTTCCTATCTTTCTTCCTTCCTGTATCGAGGAAGAGACAAGATCAGGAAGTGGCTGAGCCGAGCTGTTGTGGGACCTAACGAGTTCGCACGTCGACGGGGACAAGTTCGGGACTGTTGGAGATCGGAAAACGTCCGAGAGTTTTACTTCTCTGCGATGCGGGAAGAGTTCTCGCGGTCCGTCAAGTGGGAGACAGCCACCAGGTAGGCTGGTGAACGTCAACAAAGAAGGAACTCACTTCTTCTCTTGGTATTTTCTTACGACGAGATAGGGTGAAGAACCGTATTATTGGCAACGTCCATGTCACCGTTAATTAAAATTTATATAAATGCTTTTTAATATTAAATATAAAAGTGATATATTATATTATTTTATTAAATTTGATTTGAATTTTTTGCTAGTTTATCGCTGTAATTAAAAATAAATTCATTAAAATTTAAATATCTTTTAGAATATAAAAGTTATATCTTACTTTATTAAATTTTGAAAGAATTTTTTATTTATTTAATTAAACTCATAACTACGAGAAAATAAAAAAGCTCCAATTATAAATCAAAATTATTAGAAAAAAACTTAAAATTAAATTTGTTTTTCTAACCACATGTTTATTTTTATTAACAGAATGAATAAAAAATAGCTATAAATAATCAAAATTTAAATAGCAGATCTAAACATTAAAACTCGTTTTTTCTTCTAATGTGTGATAAGTAAAAAAAAATAAAATAATAAAAAAATTATTAACTTTTATAATATAATCATGAATATCAGTAATATACATTCACTTTTTTGTGCTTTTCCTAGTATCAATAATATTACGGATATCAATCATTAAATGAATATAACGGTGGCATCTTAATGTGGCAACGAAATGTATATAATTTCTTCGTTTCTGTATCTGTTACCTATTACACTGTATCTACTTGTTTAGAATTTCTAGTATTCTTGAAGATTTACGATATTTTTTCTATATAATTTCCTTAACATATCTATACAGTATAGTTGTCAAATCTTATCTTGCAGCTTGTATTTTTTGTTTTAAAAGGAAAGAATAAAAAAGGGATTTTTTAATTTCTTTCGAGACTTCCAACACATCAGTAAAGCAAATGACTTATTCCTAAATCTACTTAGAATCCATTTTTTATTGACTCTCTGTTTTTAATTTTCCTGGATTTTTTTCGAAAAATTCCTTCAATAATCAAAATTTTTTTTTTTTTGGACGTATAGTATATTGTCTAAATTTAGTATAAATTTTCAAAAGTTTTCTCTCTCTCTCTCTCTCTCTCTCTCATTCTCAATAAACATACAAAGCATTTTTTTATTTTAAGTGAAACCATTAAATCTTGATCGAGGAAATATAAAGAAACCCCTTTCGTTTCTCTTCCTTATCGGGAATAAAAAATCGGAAAAGGAACGTTACGTGAGTGATTCTATTCATCCATTAGCTATTACTTAACGATGATCGAGATCGAACGGACGCTTGAATGGACATCGATCCATTCCATTTCCGTTCAAACATCGGTGTTCCAGAGAACGAGCAAATGCGCGACGTACCATTTTACTGTTGCCTTTTTCATATACTGCTTCCGATAACATGTCACTGTTTTCTTTGCAACTCAGCGACGCGCGGAAATGCTGCTCGTTAAGCCTTTGCACGCCCGTTTTCTTACATTATGCAATTTCTAATAAAATTATAATTATGTAAATCAACTTGCAAATTGTATCTACGTTTTCTATTTTATGTGTTCTTGTTACCAACTTATATTTCGTTGCAAATTTTTTGAAGTTTTTCTCGCAATTCTTCGCGTGAATATGCTATCGTGATGAACCAATTAACGTGAGAGGAATACCGATGACTCTTATTGGATCATAAGTATGGAGAATCTTACGAAAGCCCCTATCATTACAAGCAAAGAAAAAAATAAATCTTAGGATCACAGTTGGGGCACGGAGGCGTGTGAAGCAACCGAATCGTGCTCGAGAGCAACGAGAAGAAATCAGTTCGTGCAACAACTACGATGACTAATGATATATACACGTAATGCAACGACGTTATTAGAGAATCAAGACCATACAGTATGTATGATATTTGTTCAATCGATGTCGATGTTTCGTTATGGTCCAGTACTTTCTGATCGAGTATAAACTTTCGGGTTCGCCCCAGGCGACGAAAACTCGACCGTCCAGTGAATCTTCCTTTCTCCATTCTGGATTGTACGACTCACATGGCAAGACTCACATTTTTTATCAAGAACTCGTTTCAAAGAATTAAGGATTTACAATATGGGTTTACAATATGGCTGAAGTATCTAAAAATATATAATGTAATTTGTGATATTATTATAATTCTGTTAGGATTACGTTTCGAGATTGAAAATTAAATTTGGCGCGCAGAATTGATTATTCATATAAGTTCACACTGAATTAAATTTAATAATAAGTATTAAAGATTCTTAACTGTTTAAGGTTTTTAGTTTCTAATAGTTGCTAAAAATGTACGCTATGTACAAATCTAAAAATAATTTTGTTAAAACAAAATAATTATGTAGGATATCAAAATAATATGTAGGATATTAAAATAATTATATAGGATATTAAAATAATTATATAGGATATTCAAGCTGAAATTTTTTGCCTTATCATGCTTAAATTTCTTACATCATTTTAATGATTCAACAGGATTCTTTTCAGATCTACGTCTAGTTAAATTTTTAGATAATTTAATAAAATTCTTGCCGTACATCTGTTGTATATACATCTTTTAAATTAATTAAAATTTTGGGTAAACATTCCTAAAAACTATTAAAACGAAATATATTAATGAACGATGTGGATCTGATACATAATTAACTTTGGAATTATAACTTACAATTTTTAATTTTAAATTATAATTGACCCTGTACTTTAGTAAAAACTTTGCAATTTCAACGTGATACTTAGGGCGGTATTCATAGTTCGTTTTTAATTCAAGATCGTCTTAAATAGTATCTTACGATGCTAATGCAACTCTTTGATTAATTCATGACATTTTAAGATTGTACTTAAGGCGATCTTAAATATAAGATCCTATGAATATCGGTCTCTTAAATATCAATTTTTTGATAAATATTGATTTGATATTCAAAACGGACTCTTATAATTTCCGATAGCACATGAAAAAAAAATTCAGATCTAGTTAAATTTTTAAATATTTTTAACGAAATATTACAAAATTTTGCTAGATAGGAAAATAATTTTTTAAACTGTATTAAAATAATATCAAGACACTTAAAGAGGTTGTCAAAATTTTTGTCAAAACAGCGTTATGTTCGAGAGTCCCATAACTATTTTAATGGTTCAACAAAATTATTTTCAGATCTATATATCTACATAAATCTTTAAATACTTTAGCAAAACCATTCTTTCTATGCAGCATCATGAAAATAAAATATCCACACGCACATACAGTTATATTGTATTTAGTAATATATAGTTCCTATATACTATATAATAATATAATTACTAGATAAATATTTAATTCTTTCCTTACAGCTTTGAAAGGGGATATAGTTATTACATTTAGTATATATAATTATTATATTTTATATATAAGAATTAAAATACTTTATTATATATTATTATATATTATTCATTCTTTAAGATTAATATAATAATATAATATGTGCTGTTTATATAATTATTACAAAGAACTATTTAGTGTAAAAGACTGACATATTAATATATAGAGTCTTTTATAATTTGTATTCTAAGTATCGGGTGCTAAGTAATCGCGTGTAGTTTACAAACCGCATTATGAAATCTGGAAGTATAAATAATTAAATAGAGACAAGAATTTTCGCAAGATTGTTATCTGCGAGATCTCAGGCTCGTCTATTACTTGACCTCATACTTTATCATGCTACTTTGTAGACGCCAATTGCATATGCATATATATAACGCAATGTGCATATATATTATATTCCCATATTATTACATAAAATCACGCTAACGCACTCCATTCTGTTTATTATTTGTTTTTTGTGTTTTTTCAAAGCTATTTACAAGATACTCTTTAATCGCAGAGTATCTTATAATTATTGAATAATTTCAATTTTCTCGAGAAATAAGTTCTGTTCTCAGTATACATAGATATATATGTGCGTGCAAACTTTCTTTCTTCGCACGGCTATTACTTTCTTCGAGGTGCACAACATCCGCAAAATTAACTGCCCCTAAATCTCACGGATAAAATGAAGATGACGAAATTTTCACGAATCGCTGCACATTCTATAATATTAATGATAAAGAAGAATACATGGTAAAGTATATTACAAAGAAGAAAATTCTCCGTTATTCAAGTACTCTTTAAAGAAGTAAATGAAGCAATTACGCAAACGTTCTGGAGTTGCCACATGATTTTTCGATTAGTGATGAATTTAATATTGCGAAATAATAGCGTTATAACGCTTTTCAATCGGAGGATGTCAATTAAGACATTAAGACGGCTGCGTGTTACGTAAAACGACATAATCTTCGTAAGTTTATCACGAGCAAGACATCTGCTGTGTCGCCACATGAAAAGTATTATGTGAATGTACAAGTATCATGTATGGGAAAAAGAGGCTTTTCTCTTCGTATACACGTATGAATCCTCGTTAAAAAGCGTTTCACTTGAATGAAAGGGAGCGGAAGTGATCTTAATGAAACAAGAATTATGCGATTTCTTGTATAACAACCCAGCAAACGAGAATGGATTGAAATGGATTAAAATAGATTCAGATTTTCAGAAATACAGATTTATGAATGTTAAAATGAATCCTTTTTAATCCTGCATGCATTTTTATTCACTTATAGGAATTGCATAGAGCATATCTCTATGCCTTTCAAATCTAAAAATAATATTAGCATTTTCTGTGCATCGTGAATACTACTCAATCCAGAATTATAAATAGGAAGTACAGTTGTTTTAATTCCACTAAATTTAAAAATAATATCAGCCATTTCTGTGCAACATGAATACTGCTCAATTCAATATTCTGAATATGAAATGCAGTTTTTCAATCTAATTGAATAAAAAAACTTTTTATTTAAAAATGGACCATAAATGCTACTTAAATTATTCAAAATTATAAGTAGAAAATTTTTCGTTTTAATCCAACTAAGTTCAAAAAAGTTGTAATATAAAAATAATTGAGCTATGTTCTTTTGTTTCTTTTTGATTAGAAATAAAATGAATGATCAATGTGAACATTCGCAAACCAAGTCGAACACAGTCCGAATATTATGCTGATCACGGCGCACGACATCGGCCAAGCGAGATTAGATTATCCGACACTTATCCAATGTTGTCTCATAATAATATAAATTGTTTATATTTTATTATATCTGTTAAATAATGATATTTTTATTATATCTATACTATTTCGTGTACTAATTTAGCTGGTTGTAATTGAAATAGAGAATAACACATTTACCAATTGAAGAAGTATTGTAGCGAGTAACGTAGAAGATTCATAATCCATGAAAAATCTCAGATTCGAATTCCACTAAGGAGCGTTTTTAATACCAATTTGAAGTAGTTAATTTCAAGTATAATTATTATAAATAGGAATAAAATTTGTAACCCTTAAATATAAATGTTTTTTTTTTTAATATTAAAGTGTCAGCTCGAATCCAATCCATTTCAATCCATTTTCATGGATTTAAAGTATACATTAACAAAATTTTAATCCATTTTCGTTTACTGGGAAGATCTTCTAGTTACAAAATTGTAAAAGGATATTATAGATAAAAATACAATAAAAATCGTGTGTATAAAATAAAAAACTGAAACAACTTCGCGAAATAAATGAGTTTAATGATTGAATTTATGAAATTCAAATATATATATTTTGAAAGAATTATTGAAAGAAAAGTGTGTTAATCAAATTATATAAATAATTAAAATGTAAATATTATATCATATATCTTATAAAAAACGTTTTAAGTTTATAGAAAAATTTCTTTATAGATATAATCTTATAATTTAATAATTAATTTAACACATTATATGCTATTTATAAATGATTTTCAAACAAAATTATATATAATACTATATAAAACTAATATAATAATTATAATTATAATTAATAAGTATAATTTTATAATAATTATTTAAATATTGGAAAAATAAGAAATGACTTTTACTTACATCTTTGTTTCTATCTTTATGTCTCTCTGTAAAGATATCTATACTTTAATTAAATTTTAATATATACCAGAATTTACCAGATCTTGTCTCAACAACAATAAATGCTTTGTTGATAATATGAGATGAAAAAATATCATTATTATTTGACATTATTATCTATATTCTTAACTTTACAAAATAAAAATAATAATTTGTAATCCAAATTGCTAATCTCAAAACGCTGTATAATCCATAACATCTCGATTAGGTTTTACAGCCAAATATTATTTATTGATGTGTAATGCCCGCAATCAAACGTATTCATAGTATACTAACTATAAGAAAGAACAACAAAATAGTTCGACAATTATTTTCTGTTATTGAACCGCAACTGTACTACGCAATTAATATCCGTGACATTGCATAAAAGTGAGTGGTAATTTTCACCAATAGTAGAAAAAGTATTCGCCGTAATCGCAATACGGTCTGATGATGTGTTAGGCAGAGATTATGCGCACGCATATTTCGCTTCAAAGTCGGTTCAAATCATCTAATGGAACTATCAACGAAATCCCAATACAGTTTTCTTTCCTCAACTCTTTCCATGAGTCTTTTTATCATAATTCTTTAATGTCCGTATTGGCTGCAATGTTGTCAGCATCGTAAAATTCATGAGAAATCAACACTAAGGCATATTGAATTGTGATGTCAAAAGCGAGAAATGACAATTAAGTTAATTTTTGTTACATGTCGTTTAAAAATAAATACAATTTGGATAAAAAAAAACAAATATAATGGAATTGCTTTAAAACATATATAATATAATATATATATATATATAATGGACGAAAACTAAGTTTATTCCCCTCTGATAATTAGTAAATAATCATAAAAAATGACAAAAGGCCCGTGAAGTGCTTTTACTCAATGTACATACATGCGTAGCCTATTTTCATTTTCTCATGCTTTAATTTTATCACTTTTTATGATTATTTATTACTGACTGTCAGGTGAGATAAGGATAACCTTCGCGTCCATTTTAACAATTGTTTTAAAGCAATCCCATTATTTCGATTTATCCAAATTGTCTTTAGCTTCAAATAATACTTAACAAGAATTAACATTCATTTTTCGCTTATAACGTCACGATTTAATGAATGTAAAGAGTATTCAGGAGTGTGTTAAAGACAAATATATAAAGATAGAATATAAAATTATTATTTAAATTATTACATTAGTATTATTTAAATGCAAGGTTGAATAATGCTAAGTTAAAAAGTTAAAGTTAAAAGTTAAGTTAAAAAGTTAATTAATTTTAACTTCATTTAATTACATTTTAGACTCTTTAACTTTTTAACTTTATATAGTTACATTATATTTTATCGGTAATTATTAATTTTTAATTGAGTTTTTAAAAGTTAAGAGTTGGGTAGTTGGCCTCGGTAATCTAAAGGCTTAGGACGCTCGTACGGAATACAAGAGATCCGGATCCGACTCCTGATCGAGATAATATTTTTCGCAATAAATTTATTTAATTTTTCAGCACATTAACAGCTTTTTAATATAACATCGGATTGAATGTCAAAATTATTAAAATAGGCTTTTTAATTTGCGATATTATTGTATAGTTTAATTGCGTTTGTAAATCCGGAAAACCAATGCGGCGCACAATTCAAATGACTACAAATATGGTATATATATGCATGTACATACATATATGTATAGTATTATATTCACATTGAATTATTTAAAGTATTAATTAAAGGTCTAGCTTCGGCTATTATAGGCTTTCATATTCTTACTTATTGTGTAAAAGAGACATCATTTTTCAAACTTTTTTGTTAATAACTTTTTAACGAACAGCAATCGTCATATAAAACCTATTGGTCACGATCTTGACAACATATCAAGATCATTAGAGGTGGCTCTTTTCTATATATTTACCAATAAATTTAATATTTTATTTATAAATTATATGAAATAACAAAAATAATTATTATACAATAAATAACTAATTTTTAATATTTTACAGAGATATTTTCATATTTTGAAATTTATATTATTAAAAAAATATGTAATTTTTTAAAATGGAAGTAATTTTGTACTTTTCTATGCTGGCTATGCCTGTACATTTTTTTTTTAAATTATATGTAATTAAAAAGTTTTTCTTTCTTTATCACTCATTAGAAGTAAACGCATTCTCTATTCCGCACCGTGTGATTTCATTCTAAGGACATCATAGATGACGGAATAGCACTGACAGCATTTCCTAAATACAGACCCAACTTATGTTAATCTTTAGGCACTTTAATTTATTACCATAATCGTATAATAATAAAAAAAACGTAACAATTTTATTTAATCTTCCTTAGTTTGTAATAATTATATCATTCTGCTCATATAAATATTAATATTGACAATGAAAATTAATGGAAGCAATTTTTGAGTAATTATCGAAAGTATGATTCAAATCTATTTCTAACATGATAGTAACTTTTTATGGTTCTAGCCTATGTGTATGATTAAAATGTCCTAACATATATAATTATTTTAAAAAAATATACTCTCAATAATTAAATTTCTATGAAATGATACGTCATCTTCATATACACAGTAAACAAATCAACATTTTAGATTTGCTAGTTATGTTATTGCCTTACTTTTTCTACAATGATTGATCGATTCGCTTACTGCGTTTATATTTTTCTGTGTGTCATTTTATAAGTGAGGATTTAAATGTACGATAAAATCTGTTTTTAGTATTATATTTAGATCTTTCTTAAAATAAAAAGTTTGTAAAGAGAAACATTTTATACAATCTATAGTTGTAACATCGAATAAAATTGAAATTGATTAAAAAAAGATAAATAATAATTATGAAAAAATTCAAAGATTCTGAATTATAAATATCACCAGACAATCGACCAGAATCCATCTATTGTACAATCCTCATTAGTTTTACATAATTTATTAAATGTAGTATCTGATGGAAACCCGATAATCTCCCTATCTTCTTGTATTCTGAACGTAAATGTAGATTCATGTGTTCCTATAAAATATCTATTTAAAAAGAAAACAACAAGGTTATGAAATTTCATTATTATCATAACCTATGTATTAGCATTTATAATAGACAATTATTGAAAGAATAATCTACATTTAACACCCTATTTACAATCAATCATCATATAAATATTCTTACCTGGCATATGAACAGATTATTTGATCAATGATGGCGACTCCACCATCTTTAAATTTATTTATCACATAATCAGATGGCACATATTTCATGACTTTATACTGGGGTAAATACAACTTAAGTTCTTCAAATTCTGAAAATTATGATTCAAATATTATTTAATTTTTCTTCATATTCAGGATATCTTTTTAATAACTGTATATTCAGTATGTGTGGGACTTTTTCTTCGGATGAAATTATTTTTTAAAAAATTATTATGTTTAACATTCCGTATTTATTAACTAAAATTAAAAATTTTGCAAATTAAAATTCTCCTGAAAAGTAAAATTCATTTAGAATTAACAAAAATATGATAATTAGAACATTACTTCTTTTTTCTTTGAGAACAGTTTACTAGATCATTTATTTAATCTGATTATTTTTTTCTGTTTTATTTATTATTTGCTATTGTTAGTCAATCAAAAATTATAAGTTTCAACATTTTTCAATATGTTTAGAAAAAAATTGATTACGTATTGGCTAAAAAAATTTCCAAAAAACTTTCCAACAATTTAAAAATTCATAAAATTCTTAAACCGTAAGTTTATACAAAATTTATATACCGTATTGCTCTGCATCTGTCGCAATAAACAATAGGGTTAGCCCAAGCTTAGCCATTCTTTTTTGTAATTGTAAGGCAGTATTCATTATTGTCGGTACCGACGCCTTGTGAGCCATGATAAAATCGCGTCTTCTAAGATGAACCGCCAAATATGGTCCGCCTTTTGCATTTCGCCGATTCTGAACTTAGAATCCACAGCTATAATTTATTATTACTATAATATAAAAAAAAATAACAATCACAATATACCTTCTCTTTAGTCCAATCCGCTGGTCGCTCCGTATTATCATTTTCATTCATAGAATTCAGGAAAGTTTTCCTATAATCTTCCGCGATATCGTACAATTCAGAACTATAACGCATGCTGCGTCTAGCTCTCCAATATTCTTTAGATCCGTATTCGTCGTGTAAAGCAATCTCCATGCGATCAAACATTACGGATCTGTGCAAAAATTGCTAGTAAGATTCTTAAAAAAAGCGAAATAGAAACATCCAGAATATTTTACCTGTATCGCGTTGGCATGAGATTCTGGGAAAGGTCTTGTGCCATGCCGTGGAATTTAAGACATTTCACATCTCGAGCCGTGATATTAGAATAACCCCAGAATGGACCAGTGTACATATGTTGTTTTAATTTATGATATCGCAAAGAATTATGATCGCAATCTATCAGCTCGTTTTTATCCTCGAATTTACCTGTCTTGAACATTTCCTCGTCATTTTGTAGAATGTACAGACGATCAAGTTGCACCTCTCTGTTCCCACATGAGTACTCTAAAATCAAGCTGTTATACAGTCAAATAAATCATTTATATCAAATTTTCATAATACCATTAAAAAAAAAGAATTATATATAAAATACACACACACACACGCGCGCGCCCACACACACACACACACACACACACACACACACACATATTCTATATATTATGTATAGAATATAATAATAAATAGAAAGTTTAAGGGCGAATCAGAATATAAAACGTATTTTTTAAGATGTCATATCGAATATATTATTTCTTAGAAACTAAAAAATTTGTAATAAAAATTAAAAAAGATTAAAATATCCTTACGTGTGAGTGTATACAAAATTAAAAAAACGCATATGCTAAAAATATAAAATATAGCAAGAGAATTTTTAACACTATATGTATATTGCTTACGATACCGATTGAAAAATTAAAGTGGCTACATCAGAGGCATATGAGAGAAGTATAAATTGATAATATTTACCAATTTTCACAAACTTGCTACTCAAGTGAAACCATAAGATGTAGCCACTTTATCAATTGATAGTGTTAGCAACATATAATCATATAGTTTAAAAATTCTTTTTTTCCATATTGTTATACTTTATATTGTTATATTTTATATTTTTAGTATATACGTTTTTTAATTTTGTACTCACACGTAAGGATATTTCAATTACGTAATCTTTTTTATTATAAAATTTTTAGTTTCTAAAAAATAATATATTCGATATGACATCTTAAAAAATATGTTTTATATTCTGACTCTCATTTGTAAACTTTCTATTTATTATTTATACTGAGAATCTTGTATTTTTGTTAATTTATATAGAATATAATAGAAATTCAATAGAATTGTTCTTATCTAGAGAATCTGCATTAGATTACAAAAAAAAAGTATAGATCAATCAGACTGCATGCAGAGAAAGAAAAATAAAGCATAAAGCATAAAGCATATAGAAAATTATATATTCTTTCTTTAGTTTTTGAGCCAAATGTTCTATGAATATTTGCTAGTACTTCAAACATTGTACAATAATAAAACACTATAATTCAAAAATTAAATCTGAATAATTTATATATGTTTATATATGACAAGTCTTGTTTTATTTTATTTGGCTTTGTTCCTTGAAGATTAGTTCTCAATAATCTTGCAGTTAAGAAAAAAACATAAAGAAATGTACCTTCTACAAATTCGTACATCTCAATAACAGGTATATACAATTGTAAACTTGTAATGTCAAAAAAGGTACCCCAAGGTAGACGCTCTTGGGATCCTATATTTCTGCTTCGCCAGTGGTATAGATTACCTAAAACAAAGATTAAGAGATGCTCACTATAAATAATAAAACTCACAGAATACATCTTCAGTTCATAAGTTACCCCATGGTGGCAAAATCAGTTGCCACTGGAATTCCTTGTTCCTCTCAATTAATTTTCTTAAGAAAACGGCAATACGAATGTACACATCTCTTCTCAAATTGAAGCCTTCTGCAGGATTCACATCATAAAGGATATAACTGTAAAGAAAATATACTTTTGTTTAGAAACAAGGATTAATTTTATACTTTAAGATAAAATAAAAATTACAAAAGTGAATAAATTTAGGTGTTCATCTAAACATTGATCAATGAAATTATAAGTATTCTAGTGAATTCATTCATTTTTATAATTTTTATTTCATTTGTCGAGATACAGAAAAAACATAAACAAAAGCTTCTTCAGCCTATAATATCATGTGACGTAAAGTTATCATATATTTCCCTATATATTTATCTCATATATATTTATAGTATTATAAAAATTTGAACCAAAAAAAATATTGATGCATGAGTATATAACTTCCAGATTACATTAAGATTTAAAAGATATAAATTTGAAATATATATAAATATAAAAAATGAGATTTGATCAGCATTTTACATTTTTTTTTTTTTTTGCGAAAAATCTTGTTTAAAAAGTTAATGAAACTTGATGAAACAAATTCGTAAATTTTTCTAGCGTAAAATCTCAGTAATTCCTGACCGTTTTTTTGTGAAGTGATTCTCAGCGATGCATCTCCTTGAATCCACGGTGCACTCGTCAGGTGCTTTGCAAAATCCGAATTCGCTGCCACTCACGACGAATACAGTCAAAATAATACTACATAGAACTTTCAAGGCAGACATCTTTCACTCGTAAATCTTACATTCCTCCTTCTTTTTCTTCTACTAACCGGTAGATTTCCAATTTCAGTCTCTACTTTTTTCACTGTGCCCCAGTAATGAATTTCCAATCTTTATGTTGTATTGAATACCGCAGAACTTGCACTGAATAGAGCAGAGAGAATAAGAGAGACTAAGCCAAGCTTCTCTCTGATAATACATAATAAAATCGAAATTCTCTTGTTTGGTCTCTGGCCCCGTCTCTTTCTTATATCATTAGGATGCTATTTCATTTGTTTATTTATTATTTGTGTTATTTCGTTTTACGTTTTTGTACGACAAATGTGTGTAGGACAGAGGTCCTCGGATTTTTCTAACCTATAATCAATCAAGCTTGAAAAATTTGTCGTATGACAAAAATGCCCTAATGAAATATCACCCATAGACTCGTATTTATAGTCGGATCTTATATTTAAGATCGTCTTAAGTACAATCTTAAGATGTCATGAACCTATCAGAAGGCCGCATTAGCGACTTAAGACATTACTTAAGATGATCTTAAAATAAGAACCGACTATAAATATCGGCCTTAATCATTACACAATGACTAATGATGCAACTTTATAACAAAATAAAAAATTATACCGACTGTAAATGTGTTAGGACCTGCGCTAAAGTCACTAGATTTCTAAAGTACCACAAACTCGCATCCACTTTAACATGAAATGCGGCCATTTCAAATTTATTTCTATATACGTATTTTATTTTAGAAAATAAAGCTGTCAAGTATGTAAAATAAATGTTTTTTAATTATAATTAATTTACTTATGACCAAAAAGTATGTATAAACGTTTAATATATGTATTATTTAATTTAATAAAGGTTTAATTGGTATAGAAGTTTAGTGCATGAAAGTGCACAAAGAAACAAGTAAGTACAGTTTAAAGGATAAACCACCAATCACTATGTTTGAAATCGTGTATTATGTGCACTTCGGTCATTTTGATGCGACATTTCTGAAATCAATTGTGGTATTTTAGAAATCTAGTGATTTTAGCGATCGGTCTTCTCTCGCGCCATCTCGAGCTGCTTTCTGCTTTCAGAAAGTGTCACGTTTGTTACTTTCAGTTGTTTCACGTATCTTGACTATTCGTAGATAATTACACCAATTTGTACAGGCCGGAATTATTAGGGATTACCCGGTTTTCTGAATTTGTCAAGGACACGCTACTCGACGATTTACTAAACACTTCGCTCTAAACTTGCTTCGTCTGCTTTGTGACTCTCGTTTTATCATCGTATCTATCAAGACTTTATCGCATTGATTTCTTATTCTAGTGTCTTCTATCAAACTGCAAATAGGCAGTAAATGAAATTATTTTTTACGACAAACAATGCAAAATCATGAAGTTCTACGAGGTAATTAATTTTGGTTAATTTATAATTTTTAGGATATGTAGCGCAATTTGTGCCAACGACAGGAAATATTTAATTTATAAAATGATTCTTTGTTATTAAATAGAATCCAGAATGCGTGCCTTTGGAGGAACTGCAGTTGAATATTAAGAATGATGGGGTGATTGTTGTGATAGATGCGCTGGTACGTTAATTTTTTAATCTTTGGATTTTTTAATCTTGGAAATTTGTAGATCTGTTTTTTTAATTTCTTATATACTTGAAGCAGGGTTATGTATTTACACATAAAATATAATCTACATACATATTATAGATCTGTTTTCTATAGCTGAATTATAATGTATACCTTTGGAACTTAAAATCAAATAAATATATGTTTGATATTTTACAAAAGAAAATTCTAATGCAGGTATAAAAAAAGAGGATTAAAGCTCGTTATTTTTTTCTTGAAGAAAGTTTTAAACTGATATACACTGACGTAAAGAAAAACTCTAACTTATTGCTCTATCATATTTGTTTTACTTCAACTATTGATTTTTCCCATCTGTTGGTCTCGAAAACTCAAATCTTTAATTGAAATCTGGAAACCTGACAATTGTGATTAGAATTTATTTTATGTTTTATGTCATTGTACTGAACTACGCTAAAATTTCTATCTTATATATATTTTTATTTAAGTACTATAAAGTCAGATATTTTAACAATCATAAAACTTAATTATTTCTTTCTATATGTTCTTTCTGTTATGTTCAATATAGCATAATTTACATTTTTTACATTACTTATATTGCCTATATGAAAAAGATTTGTATAAACTTAATATAACAATATACAAAAATTTCAAGCAAAATAACTTTTAAATATACAGCATAATCCTGACTTAAAGTAAAATAGCTATAGGCCTATTTTTTTTTAACTGAACTTGTATGGTTCAACTTTTTTCTTTTTTTACGTTAAAAGAAAATAAAAAATATGGAATTATATGTTTAAAATTCAGCAAAAGCAAGAAGCAAAGCTCTAGTGCAATTCAACGATAAAAAACAAATCTTAAATCTCAAAATTCATATTCCGTTTTTATTGGACATCTAATAATTGCATATATAAGCCATATTTATTCAACGTTTAAATTCCTGTATATTGTTTAATATCGAATTTTAGAATATGAAGTGGGCAGATAAGCGTTACTTTCTAAGTTACACAGCACCAGAGATATACAATGAAGATGGATCAGAAATTATGGGTGCTAAGGATCGTTGGATGGAAATTATGAGTTACATAATCGAAGATCTAAACTGGTTACTGGCTCTTCCATTTTATCGGTATAATAATGTTCTTAGTAATTTCAGTACTCGATCTGTTCTTTTTAATTGAATTTTTTGCATTATTTTCACACATTATTTCTCTTTTTCTTTTCACATTAAAAAGAAAAACAGGAAAGATGAATGATACAAGAAGTTTAACTGAAAAGAACAAATCTACAATTAACGGCATGTCCAATTACTACAAGTTTTCTTTATTTAGATTCTGGTCCAATATTATATACAATACATCGATTATGGATACATTAGTTTCTTTTTTACAAGAAGCCCCACCTTTCTATATCTTGGAAAGTTTTCCTGCTGATCCAAAAATGCGCGAAGCATTAGAGAATCTTCGTCGCAACGTACTTATCGTCTTCGCGCGTCTCTGCACGAATAAACAGAGTTCAACAGAATATATGAACCGTCCGTTTCTTGGAAAACTATTGTATAACTATTACATATTCACGATACCAATTATATTTGATTTATGTCAATTGTATGGTAGAGAAAGTACCAAAGTAGTAGAGAAAATTGTAGATAGCGTATTTAGTCTACAATCGATGTACAATGATGACCTTCAGAAATCTATACCATACCTTATAAAGGTGATGTATACTGTTTAGTCATGATAAAAGAAAAATATAATTAATTTTTTATATTTTGCATTTCAATTACTGGTTCTATTTATGTCAGTCACAAATATGAATTGATATAATTAATTCTTCTCTAAGTTAAATTAAAAAAATATATATAATCAACAAGTATTGTTGATTAAAAATAGAAACTTATTAAAAAAATTGTGAATCTGTAATTTTTGTTTTAATTGAATTAATCAATCATCTTTATTATCATAGGCTCTCGAAAATGTTGAACGAAGATTTGAAAATTGTCCAAGTAATGCTACTGAAGCAGTGGCGCTTTCAGAAAAAGGAGGGTCTATTGAGATGACATTGTATAATTTAGAGGATTTAATACTCTATGTTCTAGATATATCATCAACTCTTACCATATTGTTAAGAATCTATTCTCCAGTAACTGCCATATTTTATAAAGATGATTTCATAAACAAGTGAGTAAAAGACTTTATTTTATTACTAATATCTCATCTAATTAATACATTATTTTTGGTAATATATTCATATTTTTATTAAACCGGTTTTTTTAATATTCAACGATTTTTATTAAATTGAAATTCTCTTCTTTGTGAACGTATACACTCGTTGGTGTGCACAATACATTTTTATTTTAGTGCCACTATATTGTTTTTGTTTGCTAGGATAGTTTCAATATATGGGAGTACTATACCTGAGATGTATAAAAAGTTAGACAAATTAGCATATAGCGAGGAAAATATGCCAAAGTATATTGAATTGAAGCATCGTCTCGATGTAACCAGAGTTGAAATGTTAAATCTTTATCGAATTATTATCTATGAATCCATATTACAAATTCAAGAAAATATGTAAGTAAATATGCGAAAAAATCATTTTATGATAAAAACATTTTATGGATATCCTAATTAAAATATTTGATTTACTTCTAATGTTACGTCTGCAGAAACACAATAACAGAAAATGAGATAAGAAATTGCATAGATAAATATTTGGATTCACTAATAAATGCTATCTCTGAAAAAGAGTTCATTATGGATTATCATCAGTTTTATCCAGTTGATGCCGATCTTCAAATTATGGCTAAACTTTATCCTGAAATGTATCCCTTTTTAAAGAAATTACAATATTATATTATTATACAAAACATACATAGTTTTAAATCTTAATTTTCTTTACATATCTAATAATTAGTGATACAATAAAAAGCAAATATATATTACAGTCATTGCATGCATCGATTGGAGATACCAAAATGTTAGCTAATGCATCATTCAATAATACAAATGTAAGTAATAATCTTGTAAATATATATATAT
>NW_017305683.1:2720702-2758047 GCF_001594115.1 Trachymyrmex septentrionalis
GCTGGATCTAGCGGTATTCAAAGCAATCAACGAAAAGAACATTCCAATGATGTGAATTGCATGAACGATAAGATAGATTCTGGTTCAAAATATCCTGATAACTTAATGTTTCTTATTTCGGAGGTAAAAGAAATTTTGTGCGATTGTGGTGAAGGTTTTATACAGGTAAGACTTGTTATATATTTAGTTTATTTAATTTATTTGTAATTAGAATGGATGAGAAGTAAAGCACCAATTACTAAATTTAAATAGAAAATATTGAGTAGCGTTTTTTATAAATTTGTACAAACTAAAACTTTCAGCTATGTTTAGAGCAGTATAAGTATAATATTGAATCTGTGGTAAATGCAGTTCTGGAAGACAAGTTACCAGATAATTTGAAAGAATTAGATAGGACAATACCATATATACCACCTGATTCAATCGTAAGTAATAAAATAATCTCTTTGCTATAATAAGTTAAAATAGCGAGAATTAATCTGTATTATATATGCTTTTAGGAAACATCAATTGCTATGGATCTGGCTACTGCAAATCTGGTCAACGATTTTCAAGAGTTAAATGTTTCCTACAACGATAAATTTGAAGTCTCGACAGAGAAATTTACAGACGTATCAGGCGTAAGGAAAAAGTAAGTTATTGTAGTGATATAAAATTTGCATATTGACATTGATTTTGTTAAAATTAAACACATCTTTTTCCTAGGAAAGATAAGTACAGAAACGCAAATGAAATGTTAAACGACAAATCTGCAATTAGGGAAGCGAGGAATATCTATGAAAAATACAGCATTGTTACCGATGAATACGATGATGAATATGATGACACATATGACAGTCATGACATTCGTGGTAGTGCACAGGACGATTCTGCAGAAATAGATGCAAAGTTTTTCACTACTCCAAGAGTTAGTTCTTTATCTTTGTAATGTATGTAATGATGATTTTTTCTACAACACATTTGTTTTATATAGGTATTTCAGACATTCGATAAAAATAATGCTAGCTCCGAGGATGATACAGAGATAGAAGATGAAAAACCTGTACAAAATAGTAATCATTTTGTACAAGATCCAGCGGAATTACGTGCTAAAGCCGAACAGCGAAAACAATCAAGAGAAGGCAAGAATGCATACAATGTAAACGGTAAATTACAAATTTATTTGAAAAAATTTTTTAAAAATCATTTGTAGTTTCATTAAGTTATTAAAAAACACGTAATGACAGATACAAAATGAACCATTTTATTTTCATTCGGCAAATATATAAAATTGTTGTTTTAACTTATAGAAATATATCATTTATATGTACATATGTTCAATAAAATATTGATTTATTACATTTCAGAATAGCATTTCTGAAATATAATATTAATTGTACAGTAATTAATTGTATATATATATAGTAATTATTATATTTAATTAGATTCTTAGCAAATATTTACAATCTCATTTTTCTCTGGTTTGATTTGCTTGCTTGTTAAATATATCAAATTGATAAATTATATATATTATATATTTGACGATCCAATAGCGTACTATTGAGAAGTATCTCAAATAGTTCAGATTATAGATTACAATTTTTTTCTTTAAGGTAAATCCAAAGGTGACAAGCAAGACAAAAACGGTTCGGTCAACAGGAGAAAAAATGTAAACAAGGCTACACATGGCAATCATAATCGGCGAATGGGTGCAGAAATAAAAAGAAAACAAGGAATGGTTCCATCTTAAAGCGGCACATTTTTGCAAAAGATCTCACGATGTATATACTGCCAAGCAATAAATATATTTAGTATATTTACTTGGCTATTTAATCATTCCATAAAAATAAACATTTTTATTTGTTCGCTGATTATTCCATGCTAAAAACAAATACATAGTCTTATTTAAAAATAATTGTATAAAAAATATATATATATATTACACATTGTTTCAGAAATTTTTAGAGGAATGTGTTGTACTTGTTCAGTGATCCTTTACTATAGTTAGCGCTCGCAATCTATTTAATTCAGTATTTATAATTCGCTGATGTTCCTCCTCAGGTACTATTGTGCTTGATGTGGATTCAGAAGAATACTTAATAGGCATCAATTGCGTATACAATTGCGTTGCATGTCCGTAATAATTTAATTGTATCATAATCACAGCATGAATACTCGGATTGATGTACTCCAATCTTTTTCCAAGAAACGTTGGTAATTCCGTGAGTAATTGAGCGTGTATAGTCTTCAATTCTTTAGCGGCCGCCTCCTCTGCTCGTCGTTCTCTCTCTAGCTTCGCGATGTGATTCGCAGTTTTGTCTTTCTTCTCTTGTAATTTTTTTACACGATTGTACACGTATTTCCACGTGGTTACTAGATCCTCACGCTTTGCTATCGCTGTAGCGATGGTAATAAATTCATTTCTGAACTTTTTCAGGGGTTCTATAAACGTCTTATGGCATAAGCTGCTGACTTCTTGAACGTTCTTTCCTACCTAATAACGAAATGCAGCGTGAATTATAACATTATGCCTTCAGTAGAATTTATTTCTTACAACTTGATGAAAGTTTTTTTCACATCGATTTAACTTTATCTTAAGTAGACATTTACTGAAATCTTGTAGAAGAAATTCCTCAAAAATTCATAGATTTTTCCAAGTAAGATTAGAAGTTTTTAATGCAACTTTGAAATAACTTAGACTGTAAATTCGAATTACATATTAAAAATTATTAATATTATAAGAGGAATTCCACGAAACTCTACCATTTTCTAAAATTGAAACCACGAAACTTACAGGATAATATGAGGAAGATTCACTACGATATAATGTCAAATAGTATAAAATATTTTTATACTAAGTATAGTGTTTTACACTTACTCTAATTTTTTAAATAACTTACGAAACACACATAAGAATGTGTGTGGATACATGTACGTGTAAATTATTCTCATTATTAATCGATTATCAAAATTTGAAATATTAAGAGAAAAACAATCAAAGAAATGTTTCCAGAAAAAGATAGAATTTAAATTTAAAAGTATAATTTAAAATTTCAAAAATTTTTCTATGTCTTAATAAAATTCGATGAAAATCCCTGATTTTTAAGGATAAAAATCTCCTAAAAATTCTAGGTAGTAAAAACTATAGGAATAATCCTATCAATGAAGAAAACTTTCAACTATTACAAAATAGACATTCTGCTAAATACAGCCAATATCTTGAGGGAGAACGTTAATGTCACATCTACGAAATATTAACTTACTTGAGTAGCGACAGAATAATATTCTTCCACTATTCTTCTACATTCATCGTTATTCTGTGCCAGTCCACAATTGATCAGATTTGTACTTAATCGTTGATCAGCCCTGTCTAAATTTGTAAGAGCTCCTATATATTTCTTCATTTCTTTGGTCAATTTTCTTATTGCACTTTCCACACTTAAAAAGAGAATAGATATATTGTAATACATTTTTAAATATTTTTTTAAGTATAAATGACAAATGCAAAATCTAGTTCATAAAATCAGCACTTAATAAAAATATGTATATTTATAAATTAAAACAAAAGAAGAAAATTTGCACTGCGCAAAATATGATTATTATAAACATATAATAATTCTATCAAATGTACGTACTAGATGAGCTTTTGAACAACAACGTCCAATTCTTTATCTTCTGCATAAGACAAAAGTGGCGATGCAGAAGTCGGTCTCTGAGTCAAGTAGTTCTTCTTTAAAGGATTCCTGCTCATATATACAATATAGATATCTTATGAAAATTCGCAATTCAAAACATTAGAAAGTATCATAAATTAATATTACACATTTTGAGAATTAAACTTACCACGTCATATTCAATAATCAATACTGATTGGCAAATGTTAACGTAACAATCATTTACATCTACATGAATGATTTCAAAGCTCAGACATTTTTGCAAAGTGCTTTTGTAGCTATATTTGCTATCTTCATTCGTATCTCACGATTATCTGACAACTTGTGAATATTAAAATTATATCTTTGACAAAATCATATATATATATATACATTGTATAATCAGAGAAATAGTATTAAATATTCTTTAATCTTGTCCTTTAAAAATTAATCTCTTCACTCGGAAACAATATTTTTAATTAGTACGCGATAAGAATGTCACTTGTCATGTTGCGATTGTTTAGAACCATAACATTTAACGTGTATCGCGCATGCGTTTCTATAGAGTTCGATCTGTCTCGTCTCGTTTGAGAGATAAATCTGATAAATCCATAAATCTCTGGTTATTTTAACATCTGTCATATGAACAGGAAAAATGAGGAAAAGATCGCTCAAATATTGATTACGCAAACGTCAAAGTTATACCGAATTTGATTGGACGTACTCAGTGCATACCGCGGTGCACATTAAAGCCGTTGTACACAAAATAATGTAAAGATATGTTTATAAATAAACATAGAAATCGATTAAATCGTGAAATACTCAATACATTTTATTGTACTATTAGGTAAAATACGTAATTCATAATTCGAAATATTTGCATTTCATTTTTATATTCAAATTAAATCAGTGTACAACGGCTTTAATATGTACCAGTGTGCAGTTCTTCTAATCGAATTTGTCATTAAGATGCCTTTTCATGCTGATGGTCAACGCTCATTTTCAGCGTTAAAATAGATCACGTGATCAAAATTGGCGCTTAAAGGCTTAAACACAATAGGCACAGGTAATAAGTACAGAAAATAGAATAACAAGCTGTCCAATCAGAGCTCTGGGATATAATATCAACTTACATACCGGAGCTCTGATTGGATGGCTCGTTATTCACTGTTGCCTGTGCCTATTGTGCTTAAGCTTTAATATTCGTCAATTTCTATTATGTAACTTATTTTGACGCCGAAAATGAGCACCGAGCGACAGTATGAAAAGGCACAAAGTGCTGTCCCATGACAGTCGGAATTTCGGAAAACGGAATCTTGAGATTTATTTCCGTTCCTATACGAGGATTGCACTAGAACTGAATTGAATTAAACTAGTGCAATCAAAGATCTGTTGCATACATTATGTACAGAATTTACATCCATAATCACTATGCCAACGAATTGCGCCGCATATTGCTGTAGTAATAACACTTATTAACATATTGAAATAATAGATAAATATTCACAAAATATTGAAAGGATGAATTTACTAATTCACAGCAGTCGACAAAAGTCAATGTCACAGATTATATATGATTGGCGAAGTAACTTCACAATATATCCAATTTATAATAAGTTCTAACATTGAATACCAAAATTCAACTTACAAAGGGAAACACATATAACATAAAAAAAAAAATCTACTTTCTCTGCATTTCTAAAATACGAAACTATTTTTATTATCTTACATTAGTCCCAAACATCTTTTTGTGATTAACTAAGGTTCCATAGGAGGCCCAAAAAAAAACATTTTCGAACATTTTAAATTTATTTATAAAATCAATCATCAATTATCATTTATTTATAAAATATAAAGTGCGCACACACATGCACGCATGCACACACGGTTTTATAATACAATTTCTTAAAGAGATTTAAGAAAAGTATCTTAAATAAAACTGTTAAGGAGATGTTGGAATGGTCGAATTTGTTGAAATGTCGAGACTTTGCAGATTAATATAAATCTCCGAATTTGACTGAACGGAATCACAAATCCTTTTACAGAGTTAAAGTAGACGCAAAATTTAGTAGTACTGCAATAAGTTTTATATTAAAATCGAAAAAAAAGTTAAAAACTTATATTTCTAACTCGTAGAGAGAGAACTGTCACCTGACATAGATGTTTCCTTAATACAAAAGTTTTTAGCTCGTATGGATCAAACGACAGTGCAGCAAGTGTATTACATGCACAAACAATATTGAGTATATGTTGTAAGCTTCAAAAGATAGATTTGCATCTGTAAATGATGTGTATACGAATGCTGAGCGAAGATTCGAGATGCGTGCCAAAATTGACTGCCAGTACTGAAAATCTATAGTGCACGTAAACTGTAACATTTTTAGTGCTGCAATAAATTTGGAACACAGCCTTGGAATAGTAAATAAAGTAATAATTGTGTCTAACAGTAGCATATATCTAGCAGCTCCCGAGAGACAAAACGAACAATGCTAAGGATAGATGAATGCGTTTGAGTGAGACACAATTATATAAATATAATAAATATAAGAAATATGAATAAAAGATATCACTATTATCAAATTTGGAATTTAAAAAAGTCTTTACTTTATCAACCTTGATCAAGGCCGTCGATCCAGCATCCCCTTAAAGGAATTGAATGTAAATATCTACTTTCAAAGATAATTTTTCAAAATCAAGTTAAATTTCAATTATAAAAATGAATAAAACTTACAGAGCTAATATTTTGTGTTCATATTATTCATACTTGGAATAACATCTTAAATTGCAAAGTTTTTATTTTAAATTGTACAAGATATAGATAGATGCAGAGGTCATGTCACGAAAAATTCCCATTGGGCGTGATCATCGCAAGAAGGCTCTTTTTACCTACAAAACAATCGATTTGTAGGCAATCGGAATCTTCCCGATCGCCATAGGCTCGATGGGAACGATTTTTTTACATGACTTGTGCATCTATATCTTGTACAATTTACAATAGAAAGCTTTGCAAAAATTTAAGGTGTTACTTCAAATATAAATAAAACCTTAGCTCAGTAAGTTTACTTATTTTTATAAATTTAATTCCTAAAAATCACTTTTAAAAATGAATATTCACATTAGAAAACTTCCTTAAACTTATATTATTATATTGGTATTTTATACGAGATAGAAAATATAATTTTGTATTTTGGGCTATGAGCTGGAGGGCTGGAGACAGTTAATTGTTGGGTCTCAGATTGCGCATCACTGTAGTTCTCTGTCTTCTTCAATCCACTGTGATTAGCTTTTATATGTTCGGTTAAATGATGCAATCGGAGAAACATCTTCGGACAAATTTTACACGTATGTAGTCGATCATCAATGTGAGTGACCAAATGCTGATTTAGCAATGTCTTTGTGTGGAAGGTCTCTTTACAGTACTTGCACGTGAACAGTTCTTCATGTTTCTGTGCTATGTGCTGTTGCAAGCCCTGTTTGGCTACAAAGCAATTACCACAGATGTCGCATTGGAATGATTTCACTTTCTTATGCTCTGAATCGTCGTGTTTCCTGCATTCTTCAACAGTGAAAAATCTGCGACTACAATGCTGACAGGCATATTGCATCTCGTTCATGTGTATTTTCATGTGATTCTGTAGCTGCTCCATCAGCCTGAATTTAATCTGACACACTGAACACGAAAATAGCATCTTGTCTAAATGTATGGGTATTTTATGCTTCACCAAATTCGATTTGCTGAAAAAGTGTTTCTTGTAGTTATCGTACTCATATCGGCGATTGCGATGGAAATGCTGAATGTGTAACATGAGCATTTGATGCAGGAGAAATGTACGACCGCACTGATTGCATTTATGAATTTTCTTTCCCGGTTCAAGTTTGAATCTGTCTTTAGTATTCATTTTTTGTTCACTCTCGCTGTCTGCATCCTGATCCTCTTCATAAAAATAATGCTCGCTAGTTGTGTCTTTCTCTTCTTCGTTTTGTCGTCCCCTTTCCATCTCGCTTTCTCTGATTTCATACTCCTTTCTGTTGTTGTCGTTAACATGCTGCTTCTTTAAAATATTGTTCTGTAATCTAAATTCGACGAATCCTTTTTTGTCAATTTCCACCGGCGGATTGTTGGATTTGTCCAGGAAGTTTTCCGATAATTCTCCAGACATAGAAGATTCTGGTGTATCTACGAATTAATAGCGTAAAGTTATAAAAAGTTGGATATAACGAATAAAATTAACGTAATCTCTAATAACACTATTAACATATGGAGACATATTTGCTTAACTATTTTATCCTGTTAAAATACCGATTGAAAACAATAGCAAATGATTAATCGTTTTTAATCGTAGTTATAAATTGTAAATAAACAAAAGAATATTATATAACTCTACAATTAAGTCTTTATCATTTTTTTTCATGTACGGTAAATAACAATAAATTTTCAACCGTAATAAT
Organism: Trachymyrmex septentrionalis; assembly: GCF_001594115.1. NCBI lineage: Eukaryota > Metazoa > Arthropoda > Insecta > Hymenoptera > Formicidae > Trachymyrmex > Trachymyrmex septentrionalis. The sequence goes on from NW_017305683.1 coordinate 2,728,784, forward strand.
ATGATGGGAAGCATTTACTTTCGTCGTTGCGATTTTATTATAATTATGAAAATTTTATATAATTTTACGATAAGATATTTTGAATCATCTACCGATGATGCATGATTATGGATTTTCATGATGAATTATAGATTTTTTAAACTTGTACGATAACTCGATAACAAACTTCCACATTCCTTTAGCTGAATTAATTACGATAAAGTTTTCATTAAAAAATTCCATAATGATAATTCACGATTTTTCTAAAATGTCAAAGAATAATAAGTTATTACAAAATTTCTACCGAATTCCAAGGATTGAATCCTCGTTCATCAGAAAATGATAAGAAACGATAACATTTCTTTCAGAATAAAAAGTAAAATAATGGATTATAATAGGAAACGATAAGATTTTTGGCAGATTGTATTGTTTATTATCGTTTTCTATCGGTTTTTTTAAATAGGGTTTTTTTAAATAGGACAATGTAATATGGGGTGATGAGACGCATATGAGTTCGTAACTCATGTACATGCTTGCTTGTGTATATCCTTAACATTTAATAAACAATAGGGATAAAATAATGCTCATAAGCGTTTGAGTGTTACGAACACTCAATGAAACAATTCATAAGATTTGTTCGCGTCGTGTGCCCCAACATGTTCCAATATACTATTATAGTTTCTACTCACTCCAATGAGTGCATAATCAAGAATTTTCAAAAACTTTCAGCTCTGATTGATTAACTTACGGTCTTACGATTACGGTGTGTATGGGTAATTGATCAATTTCTTATGACTTAAGACTAAATTTAGATAATAACTTATTGTAAAAAACCTGTAAGATAGTCTCTTTTAAGACGTCTCTATTTAGAACATGCATGCTATCTGGATATCATATTTTTATTCTCAGTACAATTAAAATGATTGGTAATATTATCATTCTGCACTTATGCCAGATCCTACCAGACTCACTTGGCCTGTATTCCGATATTCACTGTCAGTGCCGAAAATCTATAGATTATCATGTACCAAACCTCATAAGATAATATCCATAATTTTGTAATTCTTTTCTATGCTATTACATGAGTTAGACAAAGGCGAATTATCAAAGTTTGACTGTTCATCCTTAAAGATCAATTAGACTTTTCTAGGTCAGACTCTAATTAGCTATCACATCGTTTCTTGCTGCGTGTAACGCGTTAACATATCCTGTGTGCAACAGGCCTCAGTTTTGAGTGAACCTATTGTTGTTACCTATACTATATTAGTGTATAAAGGTTTCAAAGAAAAGCGCAGAAGTGTCTTCAATACAATTGGCTCCTATACCTTTGTGCCAGTATTCGTAATAGATTCCTATATTTAAGACTATCTTAAGTACAGTTTTAAGATATTATAAGCCAATCAGAGAGCTGCATTAGCATCTTAAGCCTCTTTCATTAACTTCTGGTTAAATTAATTGATGCTCAACTCATAAAAATGTTACGGCAGTTTATTGTATCAGAATGTCTTCTCTTCTAAGACAAACTATTCAGTTCTCACACTAGTAATCGTGATGATTGAGTTATCAATTAATGTTAATCAGAGTTGGTAAAAGAAGTCCTAAGATATTATTTAAAATAGTCTTAAAATAAGAACAAATTATGAATATCATCTTTAAAAAAGAGCCAACGAACTAATGGCAAAAAACCAATCATTATTAAAGAATCATTGAGCGCTCACTGATCAGTTTTCTGTGCTGAACATAACTACTTTTATAGAAATTAGTATGATTACCATAGATTAGTATGATTATCATAATTTGCTTACTCAAATTTAATAAGTGTCTTGAAGTCGAAGCTTCCATCTGCTCTTCAAACAGTGTTGTATTCATCACTTCCAATTTTTCTTTAGGCAGTATTGTATTTATTGCAGTATCTGGTATTACTGTAGATTCAGCAAGATAATGAACAAATTATTAATATATTATATAATACAATGGAGAAACCATTAAAAAATATATAATATAATACACTATTTTAATTACCAAAGAAGCTTTTACTTGCATACCTTCGCCATTTGATGATCCTAAATTCAGCGTGGGTACTGCATCAGATCTTAATCTTCTTTTTTTTGGTTGATTATGTAAATCATACACTTTATATGCTGCTGAATCAAAATGGATGGAACAGACACGTCCTACATGTATAGAATGTGTTATTTTTATTGTATGAACCTATGGCTGCATTCAGCAGAAAAAGTAACTTTGCAATTGTTATAAAATTCTTAAATATGGCTGGTTTATACATTTAAATCCAGTGAGGAACTTAAGAGCAAGACGAATCATATTAAAGAATACAAAAAACAAAGTTGCTTTTTCTGCTATGATGTACATAAACAAAGATGTATTGATTTCATATATACCATTTTTAATATTGATATTTTTTCTCCCACAAGCTTTCTCCCATTGTAATAATAACGCATTTCTTCTTGGGAAGCGATGAAAATGTATAACTCTAGATTCTTTTGTTCGATAATTATTTCTACATGATATTATTTGACAAGTACTCATTTTGGTTTCGACGTGTCACTTCAAAATTATCGCAGTACAAATGTTAATCTCGAGTAAAATTTTCCTCGAGAAGACAAGTTAAATCGCACAAGTTAACTCTCTACACAAGTCATAAGCGGCATAAATGGAATACATGGATCAATTTTGAATTTTGACAGTAATAATTAACTCAGATGAGATCCTCTTTGCAAGAGAATGACCTCAACAACTCGAGACTCGAGTATGGTTGAAGAAAACACTAAACAAGGGCTGCGGTTAATTTGGACGCTCACACGCTTTAAGCGCTTGTAATCCATGGAGAATAGAGACTAAAGAGACCGAACTTGTATCCTCATATGTAAGGCCGTCAAAAAGTGTGTTCAAAAGTGGTCATTTAAATTAGTTCGATCGAAATGTCGCTTTCGTGTCGACGACACCGTTCTCGCAGTTTGCTTGGTAGGTCATGGGATTAATTCTGTATCTTGAAATAAAGTGAAAATTACAAAAGTGAGTAAATTTACTAGGTCTTGACCAATGAAATAATCAGTATTCTAGTAAATTCACTTTTGTAATTTTAACCTTGTTTCAAGATACAGAATCGATCCCCATATCAATTTTACATAAAGAACGCTTTATTCTTCATGCAGTTTTAATGATAATTTATGTGAATTACGTCTTCCTATTAAGCGGGGAGCACGGAGTCTTAGATAACGCATAAAATATGAGACATAAGAAAATCAACCAATCAAAATCTTTTATTTTATGAAAAGAAAAGAAATAGAGGACTTTGATTGGTTCATTTCTTATGCTTCATATGTTATGCATTATGCAAGAGTTTGTGCTCCCCGCTTTATTATCAAAGCATAATGTCAAAGAATAACATCTCTATTCTTAGGTTATGTGTGTTCAGTTGTGTGTGCGTAAGCGTATATGGCCTAATTTCCATCGAGGCTGTGTTCCACTTAACGCTCGCAACGCTCGAGAGCATTGTTTATCCTTGTTTAACATTTGATAAACAACTAAGATGAAATGATTCCACGAGCGTTGTGTGAGTAAGGCTTAAACACAATAGGCACAGGCAACAGGAAATAACGAACTGTCCAATCAGAGTTCTGATGTGTAACTTCGATATTATGTCCCCTCTGATTGGACGGCTCATTATTCTCTGTTGCCTGTATCTATTGTGTTTAAGCCTTTAAGTGGAGCGCAGAGAGTTTAAATCGGATCAGAATGTAAAAACCAACCAACTACAGTAGAGTATTCCCCTGTTACAGTTGAACGGCAGGTGAATGCTCGACTGTAGTTGGTTGGTTCTTACATTTCTGATCTGGATTAAACCCTCGGTGAAAACTAGACCAGTGCCAGTATCGCAGCCAATACGGTGGTAAAATTCTCATCGATCTATAAATAAGAACCAATCGGTGAGCGATTTGCAACCGTTTTATTATTGACGAAATTCCCCAAATTTAGGGGAAAATCTCTCAACTTGGCAACTCTTCATAGTAATAGCGTCTATTCAATTCGAAAGTGCTCGAAGGATCGTAACGAACTTTTACACAAGTGTCATAAATTGACACGATTTATTAGTGAGGAATCATTAAAATTACGATTTTCTTCTAACAGACATTAAAAATTAAACTGACTTATATAATGAAGCCCGCGTAAGTATTGTAAAATTAATATAATTCTGTGTTCACAAGCTCAATAAGTGTTGACTCTTAAATGTTTAAATATACGCTTGCGAATTTTAAGAGATTAGTGCCCAATTTCTTCACCTCTAGATAACTTTATCCAACAGATATTTCACATAATACAATGGAGATATTTCTTGGATAATGTTATCCGTAACTTATCTAGAAGTGAAGAAATTGGGCACACGGTAAATTGAAAGTAAACGTATCCTTCATACAAATGTTTCAGACGTTCGAAAACTCCAGCTCGTAAGCCAATCAGTCGACCAAAGGGATCGAATATGATGTCTAAAGATCCCGTGCAGGTTTATTGTCGTTTACGTCCAATGCAATCTTCAACGGATGTATCATGTATGACAGTTGAATCTGACAAGACTGTAGTGATTATGCCTCCAGGATCAGCAGCTAACTTTCGTACTAATAAAGAGATAAAAACGACATTCACTCATGTATTTAAGTCTGATGTGACACAAAGAGAGATATTTGAGACTGTTGCTCTTCCTCTGGTTGAAAATCTTATTAACGGAAGAAATGGTCTCTTATTTACATATGGTGTAACAGGTAGTGGAAAAACATATACGATGACTGGAGAATCACAAGATGCTGGTATCATGCCACGATGTTTGGATGTTATTTTTAATACTATTGCCAATTATCAAACGAAAAAGTTTGTCTTTAAACCAGATAAATTAAATGGTTTTGATATACAAAGTCAGACTGATGCTATGCTGGAAAGACAGTTTCAGGCAGGTTTATTGCAAAGAGCAAGATTCGACAAAAAGTAAGTTTTTATTTGATAGAACTCTTATAGAGATAGACAAGTCTCTATGTAATTAGATTACATATGCAGGTAATATTAAATGCTATGTCATATGAAATAATATTCAATATAGCCATAAGGTAGATAGCGATGGAGATAGTAAACCAGTAGCTCACAAACGTAATGAATCTCAAAGTGTATCAGTCGAGGCAGATAATGCATACGCTGTATTTGTCACATATGTTGAAATATACAACAACAGTGTATATGACTTGTTAGATGAAGATTATGCCAGAACTAAGTAAGTGTATGTGTATATATATTACATATTTATATATGTATACATGTATTATAAGAGAAAATGTTTGCAGTTCTATTATGTGCGTAGAAAATTATGTATTTATTTTATTATTTAATGTAGGACATTGCAGAGTAAAATAGTAAGGGAAGATGGCAACAAAAATATGTATGTACACGCCGTTACGGAAATTGAAGTAAAAAGTGCAGAAGAAGCTTTTGAGCTATTTCAACGTGGACAATGGAAAAGACACGTTGAGTACACAGCATTGAATGCAGAATCAAGTAGATCACACAGTGTTTTCACTATCAGACTCGTACAGGTACAATATCTTTTTGAACAACTCTCCTTCTTTTTCTCTTCAATCTTGTCAGAGACTTAGTGATTTTTTTCTCCATATATCCTCTGATATATAAGATATCAATGTAGATTAATTTTAACCTTGGTTTTTATCTTTTTTTAGTAAAAAAATTTTTTTACTAAAAATTAGAAAAGTTTAAAATTAAAACAAGATTAAAGTTAATCAATATTAGAAATGGACATTACAATTTATGTTAGATTTAAACGATCACATCAGAAGAGGCAAAGATACTTTTGGTGGTTTGCCATTGCCTTCCGAAAGACAATGATAAAATTTGATATGTATGTTCTGGGTGGTTAAACCCGAATCTTTGGCACAGAAAGCAATCACACAACTCTTTACGATCGTTACTTTCAAAATCTAAACCTAATGTGAGGAAATAGTAATGATAGAAATAACACAATTTCAACCTATCAGCAATTAGACACATTTCTGAATATACATTTTTGATAGATTCAAATCGTAATATTTCACTATTCTCTCACATTGTGTCTAAAGCTTCAGACTTCAGAAATATCTTAAAATAACAATCACTTGCATTTTAATCGCTTATTATTTAACTGTACATAATTATTTTCCTGCTTATTTTAGGCACCTTTGGATAGTGAAGGCGAACAGGTAATGCAGGCTAAACAAGTCGTGTGCGTAAGTCAATTATCTTTAGTGGATTTAGCGGGTAGCGAGCGAACAAATCGCACTAAAAATACCGGTCAACGTTTACGAGAAGCAGGTAGGACATTTCATTTGCTGCATTTATGAAATTTATGAAAGCTTTTGAACAACAAGTATTCAATTTTATAGGAAACATTAATAACTCTCTAATGACTCTGCGATCATGTTTGGAAATTTTGAGAGAGAATCAGAATCAGGGTACAAATAAAATAGTTCCTTATCGAGATTCTAAGCTTACACATTTATTCAAAAATTATTTTGATGGGGAAGGACAGGTCAGAATGATAGTCTGTGTAAATCCAAGAGCGGATGATTATGACGAAACTATTGTACGTGTGGTAATGAGATGTATTAAATATATATCTGAAAAGCAATACAAACATTAATTTTTTCAATGTTTAATATGTAGCAAGTAATGAAATTCGCGGAAATGACTCAAGAAGTGCATATCACAAGGCCTACTACTGTAAAATTGGATCTCGGTTTCACTCCTGGCAGAAGGCAAGCGAATAAGGTAACAATTTTAGCTTATATAATATTTTTTAATTTTAGAATACATGACACTTACACATGTGTGTCAATACAAATTTTATTCTTTTTAGATATTCAAGGAAGCAAGAAGCAAATTGGAGAGAGAAGGCCGACCAGAAGCAGCTGATTTGAACATTGATCTAGGTTTAGTATACAGGTATTGCAATAGTTTATTGAACAGTTGTAATTCAAATTCTTTTCCCCTCTTTTTTTGCTTATTTTCTTCATAAATTGCCACATAATATAACCGAATGTTTAAATATTACTTTAGTTTGGGAGGATCATTTCCTCAATTGGAAACCATTACTTCGGACAATGATCAAATGATACAATCTTTAATACAATACTTGGAACAGCGTATCAACAAGCGCAATATACTTCGCGCGGATTTACAAAAGAAACGTGAGATATATTCAGTTTTAGCAAAATTATTTTGCTATTTGTAAAATAATATGCCGTAATAATAATAATGACAATGATAATAATGACTATAACAATAATAATGCGTTTCATTTATAGAAGATGATTTTAGACGGACATTAATGGGTATAGAGCAAGAAAATGTAAATTTAAAAATTGAAGCAGCTTCGTTGAAAGCTGCAAATATACAGCAAAAAAGAAAGATATCTGCATTCGAAGGACATGTCTGCAAATCAGAAAAGCAAATAGATGATCTTTTGCGTAAATTAAACAGTGCTAATGAAAGGATTCAAATTTTGGAACAAGAGGTGGGCTCAATACTCATTAATACTGCGCGCGCATTCGTGTGTTTGCTTGCATGCTGCATTAATTTAAATAATATATAATATAATCGTGTGTGTATATATGTATGTATATTTTTATGTGTGCGTGTATATGCATATAGCTGAAAGATCGGGACTTGGCATTAAATCAACGTTTGATAGATAAGCAAAGAGTAAAGCAGAGATATAATACAAAAATGCAAGTCGAGACGGATAAGTTAAACAGAGAATTCGAAATGAGACTGCGTCAACAGCGTGAACATCTTCAGGTTAAATTTAACAAATGTTACATATTTATAAAGAATAGTTGCTCTGATTTTATATATATATATGATATTTTCAACCTTTGACATTTTTTAATATTAAAAATTGAATGTATTCTTATTATTTTTAGAATCAAGTGAAGAAGAAAGATGAACAGTTACGACGAGTACATCAAATTGTAGTCGACATCAATGATATTAATTCTGTAATAGCAAAAGACCAAGCTCCAGAATCGACAACGAGAATAATCAGTCCAGTTAGAGATACCAGAGTATCACGAAAGGTTACTTATGCGCAATTACTTTTTCCTCTTAAATGTCTTTATTAACTTGAAAATTTTTGTATATAAAAGTTGAAGAAAAAAAAACAATTTTATTATATGTAGGATGGAATACCCGTTTCGAACCCGAGATATAGACGATCGCAAAGTGCGGACAGATGGGTCGATCATAGACCTCAACCTCTTGTACCAGTTGGAACTATATTGCAACCATTGATGCAAAGAAGACGAAGCGTAACGCAACTTACTTCACCAAAAGAGATTATGGATGGCGCATCTAGATATTGTCTTGTCGCACAAGAGCATGATACGGATGGAGAACTTGAAACAAAATTATATAAGGTTTTGTAATTGTATTTTATATATGTAAAAAAAATATACATATTTTTTGTATGTATAAAAAATATTAATCTTAATGAATATACAAGTTTTTACTTTCTTTTTTCTATCAAACAGGGTGATATATTGCCAACAAGTGGTGGCGGAGCACAAGTAGTATTTAACGATATGGAGTGTTTGAAACAATCATCCCCGAAAGCGAGGAAACGTACTGGACCTCAAGAGGAGGGAGTGGACCAAGTAGATATTTCTACATTGACAGAAACGAAAAGACCACGAGTATAATAATACTTTCATAACTGAATATGTAATTTATATCGAGAATGTAGGAGAAATGAAACATGTGATATATTTGATGTATATATATATATATTTGTTTAATTCAAACCGCATTGCGGTTTAATCAAAGACTATAATCTTTATATCACAATTATTTTTATTATTTTTACAAGATCCAAGATAAACATCATTTGTATATCTAATATTCGTATGGGATAATTATTGCTGAAATATACAACAATACATGGATATTATTTTATATTGATATATATATATATAGTGTTCGATAAAGACCGTAACAACGCTTAAGGGTAGATTCCTGAGATCATTTTGAAATGAAAATTCTAATACCAAAATGTTGAGGCTTTAATAAAATTATCGAATCATACCGCCTAAAGTTCGTGTGTTCAGGTGTGATATAACGGAAAATCGAATCGCATCTAAAAGTGTGAACTAGGCGGTATTCTTCACTAACTTTGGATGCCTTTCAACAAGAGATGACACATGACACGGTGTGCATTATTACATCCTTGTTCGCCAACATTAAACCAATCGAAATTCTTTTTCATTGAATGGGAGGAAAGGAAAGATTCTGATTAGTTGATTCGTTTATGCATTATGCGTTTTATGCAAAAATTTGTGTTGTGACTTTTATAATTCAAAACCTATTATACTCTCGACAATAATAGGTGCCTCCAGAAGCACAATTGCTCACTGAGCGCTCAGTAAGCTCTTGCATCTGATTGGTATATTCCGTTAGAACTGAAAATATAGACCAAACAGCTACAAAAGCTCACTGAGCACTCAGTAAGCGATCATGCTTCTGGATGCATCTATTGATGTTAGCAGAGAGAGGAATCTGAGAGAGGACACGAATAAGGGAGCGTTTATATTGGCCGTAACAGTATGCCGTAATCTGTAAGAATTAACCGTCGTTAGTGTTCCTCGCCATCGTCGTGTGTTACATCTAGTAAGAGGCGAGACGTATTTTGTCTCGCCTCGAGTATTGTATCATTTTTCAAAAGCGTTGCCGGCTTCAACTGTGCCTATGACTGGCCAAGTGAATCTTGTTAAGAGAACCAGGGCCAACTAAAAACGAAGAAGCGTTCCTCGTTTTCAGGAAAAGTTTATATTATACACCGATTGGTGTAGTGACAAAGAAAGAAACAACAAGGAAAAATACAATGTTTGGACCAAGTTCGGCACCAATTGTAGTTCTCAGTAAGTTCAAGTCGATCTTTCATCTGTCGTTTGTTTAAAAGTAGTTTAGCAATTCACATGTTTTTGTCGCTTTTCTAACCAATCTAACCATGTCGAACATTTTAATTATTGCAGGCCAGAACACAAAACGCGACACCGGTAGAAAAGTACAGAAAGAGAATATCCAGGCGGGCAAGGTGAGATCATATATGTCTAATAATCTGTGTTTGTGTGTGTGTATGTGTCACATTCCTTATAAGGTATTCTTCGCAATTTTCGCGCCCACACGTGACTTTCTGAAGAGTCACAAAGATTCTAAATCAGTTTGAGTATTGTCTATTCGCATTGATTTTCATATCGCGTATCAACTTAAATATGATAACTCTTAAACTATGTAAGTTAATTTGATAAAAAAAATATTTTCTCTAGCAATCTATAGAGCGTCTGCAATCTATAGAGTGTCTGTTAAGTAAGATCGGAGCCGCATTGGGAGTGTAGAATGGGTCAAGGGGAACAAAAAAGTCTTATACCATTTTGTAATTTTTGCAATAGTTAACAAAATATTAATTACTAAAAATGACCGAATATTGATTTTCTATAATTTTTTTCTCAAATATTATCAATTTTACAAAAAAAACTATAAGAGATAAAAATGTTTATTTTCTTCCCATAGAACTCTAAGAATTTTTGATCAATTTTTTAGCATTACATTTTCTTATTTTTATTATCATGAGAAAATGCAGTATTAAAAAATTCTAAAAAGATTTTCAGAACTTTATATCCCTAATGCAGCTCCAATCTTACTTAAGAGATTATAATATAATTAAATTGACATGACTTTCAAACATATTGGATCAATGTAATAAATTTTTCTTGTTTTTTTTTGTATATATATAGGCAATTGCTGACGTCATTAGAACATGTTTGGGTCCTCAAGCTATGTTGAAGATGCTGATGGATCCAATGGGTGGCATCGTAATGACAAATGATGGTAATGCGATTTTGCGCGAGATCACTGTACAGCATCCTGCTGGAAAGTCCATGATAGAAATTGCTAGGACTCAAGACGAAGAGGTAGGGGATGGTACCACTTCGGTGATTGTCTTATCAGGCGAGATCTTGGCTACCGCCGAACCATTCTTGGAACAGAACATGCATCCTACTGTTATCATAAGAGCGTATCGTCAGGCTTTGGAAGATATGGTCACGATTCTTAATGAACAAGTCAGCATCGATTTAGATTGCAGTGACAAAAGTAAATTGATCCAAGTGATAAAGTCCTGTACAGGTACTAAATTTATCAGACGTTGGTCTGAATTGGCCTGTCAAATCGCTTTGGACGCTGTTCATACTGTGATGCTTGAGGAGAATGGCAGAAGAGAGATCGACATTAAACGTTATGTCAAGGTAGAGAAGATACCTGGTGGTACGATAGAGGACAGTACTGTTCTCAAAGGTGTGATGATCAATAAGGATGTGACACATCCAAAAATGAGACGTTACATCAAAGATCCGAGAATAGTACTGCTGGATTGTCCATTGGAATATAAGAAGGGCGAATCTCAGACGAATATAGAGATAATGAAGGATGTTGATTTCACAAAGATTTTGGAACTAGAGGAGGAGTATGTGAAGAAGGTATGCGAGGATGTTATTTCGGTAAAACCGGATGTCGTGATCACAGAGAAAGGCATATCAGATCTTGCTCAGCATTACCTCGTGAAAGCTGGCATATCCGCGATACGCAGGCTACGAAAAAGTGACATTAACAGAATTGCTCGCGCTTGTGGTGCTACCGTTGTCAATCGCACTGAAGAACTCAAGGAAGAGGATGTTGGGACGGGTGCTGGTCTTTTTGAAATCAAGAAACTCTGTGACGATTATTTCTGTTTTATCACAGAATGCAAGGATCCTAAAGCTTGTACAATCATTCTGAGAGGTGCTAGTAAAGATATCTTGAATGAGACTGAGAGAAATTTGCAAGATGCGTTGCATGTCGCCAGAAATCTCCTTGTCGATCCAAAACTCGTACCAGGTGCGTAAGATTAGTTATTATATAATATACTTGATATGTAAGGACTTGAAATATTTAATTATGTAAAGTTGGACACTTGCTTACTTTTATTCTATATACATATATGTATATGTCTATATTATACAATACTTTTTTTTTGGTCAAAATAATTTATTACACCTTTTATGATTTGTTCCTTTTTCTTTTTTTCCTCCCATAGGTGGTGGAGCAGTGGAGATGGCAGTATCCCGACTTTTAACAGAAAAGGCGGCAGGACTTGCAGGTGTAGAACAATGGCCATACAAGGCGATCGCACAGGCCTTGGAGATCATTCCCAGGACGCTAGCGCAGAATTGTGGCGCAAATACTATCAGGACTCTAACGGCGTTGCGCGCTAAACACGCAACAGAAGGAACTACTTGGGGCATTGATGGAGAAACGGGAAAATTGGTCGACATGAAGGAACGCGGTATATGGGAACCATTGTCTGTAAAATTACAAACGTATAAAACGGCGATTGAGACTGCTATCCTGTTATTGAGAATAGATGACATTGTTTCCGGAAGTAAAAAGAAGAAAAATGAGAATGATACCGGGCAGCCGAGTCAAGTTACGGAGGAGTGTATGAAAGAATAAATATTTTCGATATTATCTATTGAAGCCTAATTGCTTTATATTTACTTTAAGATTCAATTATTTTGCACTTTCATGTTCGTCAATTTTTTATCTCCTCTGTATGCATTTTCAAAAAATAAAGACAAGCGCGCCCTGATAATCGTAAAAATCTTTTTATTCACATTACCTTGAAATATATGTATATATGTATATAGAATAGTAAGTAATAGTGTCCAACTTTACATAATTAAATACTTCAAATACTTATACATCAAGTATATTATACAATATTCTTTACATCATCGCTAAAATTCTGCGAACTTTGCATATCACACTTTTATATCGTTCCTTGTTGAGTAACTTTGTTTTCTTTTAATTTTTCTGTTTCTATCACTGTAGTCTTTCTCAAGTTTGAATCTATCGTTTCTATTGGTAGAGACGTTGCGATGGAAGGATTCTTTACATTATGTGATGTTAATGGCTGTATATTAGATGTACATGATTTGGAAACTAAATAATCTTTTCTGATAAGTAATAGTACAGCCACAGGTTCTAATACAATCTGCTTATTTAAATATGTGATCTGTAATTTATTTTACGTTTTTAGATCTAACGGAATATATCAATCAGATGCAAGAGCTCACTGAATGCTCAGTAAACGGTTGTAGTACTGAATACACCTACTTAAATCGGGTTTAATAATATCTGTAGTTATAAGACTGATCAATCATAGTTATTTCTTTAAAGAATGGAATGACTGTGATTGATTAGTTTCTGATTACGAATGTTAGGGTATATCCACACAACTTGCATATGGTTATGCGGCTATGCAAGTTGTGTGGAATGGCCTTTATTGAATTCGATTTAAGAGAGATCGTGTAAACGTAGGCTGCGGTAGATTTGGGCACTCACGCGCTTTAAGTACTTGAAATCATTATTCTGTCTTTATCGTTCATTAGACGTAAAATAAGAGTAGAAGTACTAAAAAGTGCTGAAAGCACCCAAATCGACCGCAGCCTAGTCACGGCGTCTAATTGCGTCAGCTGAAAAGTGGTTACGTGGTTTTATCGCGTGACGTCGTTTGGAAGGCAAAAAGATTTGACGATGTTTCCAGCTTACGCACACTTATCTGCTTACGATAGGCACAAGAAACTCATAAATGACTACTTGACAATTTACGGGAAGTCTGTATCATCGTTCAAGCGAGACACGTATGTTGAATTTTGTGTTTTATAATTGTAATAGAAGTTTTGTTATTGTCGGGCAATGACACATTTGTTTTTTCGTCATTTGCATCTTGGGAGTCCTCGTTTTTATTGCCTCCACTTTTTGTAATTCTTCGCAATTTTTTTTATTTACTCCAGCAGTACAATATATCAAAAGTATTTCTGAAATTATTTGATCAACATTTAACCATCTTATTTTGTCATTATACTAATAATGTAAAAATACAGTAGGTCAATAATTAGGTCTGTAAATATTTCCATTCTGAATCATAGCTCTTTCAAATTTTTATATTATATATATGATTTTATTTAATTGATATATTAAATTATTTTTATTTGGACTTTTTTATTTAATTAAATGTTGGATATTGTTTAAAACCGTATATTTTTTTCATTAGTGTAATTAGTAGAATATATTGACCAATACTGGCCAATAAATGCAATTTGAAAATTCTAAGAACTTTCATTATGTTTATTTTGCTTTCTTGACATGAAAATGGAGCACAGTTAAAGAAAGCTTATATATATATATATATTTAAGAATAGTATAGTTTACAGCATTTCCTTGCAATGGATTTATTATTAATTAGTAGCACATGAAAGTTATAATTTGATAAACTTTGTAACAACAGCACTTGACGTTTCGAGGTCCCGAGACAAAACTGATTACGATGTCATCAGAGAGAACCACAAGTTTCTCTGGGATCAAGAAAAGGATGTCCCAGATACATGGGGTAGCAGATTAGCTAAGAAGTATTATGACAAATTGTTCAAGGAATATTGCATATGTGATCTTACATATTATAAATGTAATAAGGTATGAAATGTTTTTATTTATATCTCTATATTGATTATTTAAATTCATTATAAAAATTTATTTTTTGATTACGTTAATTAATATTATTAATTTATATAGATTGCTTTGAGATGGAGAACTGAGAAAGAAGTAATAGTTGGCAAAGGACAGTTCGAATGTGGTAGTAAAACATGCAAAGAGAAGGAAGATTTGCGTTCTTGGGAGCTTAATTTTGGTTATGAAGAACATGGCGAGAAAAAGAATGCGCTAGTAAAATTAAGTATGTTAAAACCAATAGTTACATTGTTGTATTCTATACATATAAGATTGTTTCATACAAAATAATATTTTTTTTTTATGTAAAGGACTTTGCCCAGAATGTTCCGTAAAACTTAATTATCGATCACAAAAGCGAGAAGTGAAAAGGAGGAAATCTTTGAAGCGTTTGGACACAAATTTCGAAAGTAGCAATGATGTACCTACTATTTCCAGTAATCCAGAAGCAGATAATAAAGCAGAGACAAATTCAAGCTCAGCTGAGATACGAAGCAGTGAGAATACTGATACAAATGAATCTAATATCTGGAAAGAGAAAGCTGAAGACATAGAAAAGACAAGAGAAAAAGAATTTGAGGAATATTTGGCAGATTTATTTATGTGAATGCTATTAATGTTTTAATCATAATTTATTTTTGTTTAATATTTTGTAAATAGATATTGGAGAAGATAGTCATTGTCATTTCTTTAGTTTGTTTAATTTTTTATTTAAGAAGGTCCTAAAAATAAAGTATCAATATAAATCTTCTATCTTTATAAATTAGGAAGTTTTCCGAATTGACTGTATAGATTGTAAAGTCTTTTTACATAATTAAAATACACATAAAAAAGACGATCGATTTAACGAGAAAATTGAAAAAGAGTTAAATTAGAGGTACTAAATATAATTTAAAATTTTTTTTTTCGTTTTTTCTTGTTAAACCGACTCATCTTTTTTATGGATATTTTAATTGTGTAAAAAGATTTTATAATCTGTACAACCAGTACAGAAAATTTTAGCCTGTAATGTTAATAATTCTATCATTTTAGGATTCTCTAAATTATTCATAAGGATGTTAGTTACACTACTATACATGTACAGTATCAATAATATAATTTTTACAATGAAATATTTCATATGTGAAAAGATGTTTTCTAGTGAGATATGCAAAATCATTTATGCCTTTAAAAGAAATCTGCAAGAAATAAAAGAGAAATTTATTTATTATGGTTTAATCAAAATCAAATGTAAATTTTTAAACTTAAATAAACTTTAAATAATATGATATTGGGAAATGTTTAATTTATGTAAAAAATGCATGAGATTTCTAAAAACAAATGTAAAATTTCATGAAATTTTATGTATTGAAAATACACATATTGTGTTTAGATTTGACTTATTTTTTACCTGTGCCACCGACGAGATATTATTAAAGACCTTCGGCCCTGGGCAAATTTTCATTTTTAAGTAAGTGATCACAATACACAATATCATTTCCATTTTTACTAACCGTGATAAACTATATCTTTTTTAATTACCAACAAAAATGTAATTGTTAAAATTTGACAAAATATAGAATAAGTATATAATTGGATAAAAGATGATGTCAATCAAAATTTCTGGGACTATGATTCTAAATCCCCCGAATTTAATGGATTCGAAATACAAAAAATAAAAAAACTTAAATATTTATTCACTCATTATTATTGTTTAAATATTTATGAAGTATTATCAAAATATAGAGGTAGTACAAATTACAATTCTTCGAAAATTGTCATTTCAAAAATTCTGATTTTATATTTATTTTCTTTTTTTAGACTACATTATGAGCAATTATATTATAAACTAAGAAGGGACAGGACAAATTAACAAATCTAGATATACATAAATATGCTAAAAATGAGTAAAATTTCAGTATTAAGGCATTCCTATAGATAAATTATGATAATGGGTGCATTCAGTATTACAATCACTCACTGAGCGCTTAGTATGCTCTTGCATCTGTTTGGTCTATATATATTTTTGAATTTATTGGAATATGCTAATTAGATAGCAAGAGCTCACTGAGCGGTTGTAATACTGAATGCTCCCAATATGTTACTGTTAATTGTACAGTAACAAATTATTTCCCTGTAAAGAAGTATAATTAAATTCTATAAGTTGTACGAATAGAGACTATATATTGCTGTATACAAAAAACTTTCCGGAATACCCAGATAGCCAAGTCTGTAGAAAGCAGATTTTTTTAATGCTGCTACACACTATGCTAACAAAATAACAACAGAATTGTTACAGAATTAGATGTACATAATACTGTTGACAGATTGCTAGAAAAAATGTAATAGAATCTGCAAGCGTCAGATAATGTCGGCAGAATCAGTTCAGTTTCTGTCAATAATTTGTCTTCACATTATATTGACAGGCGATGTTAACAGAACATAAGCCTAATGCAGATGCAGTTGATGGTAGATTGCCGTCATTTTCTGCTCGAACCTGCTGACAGTCTACTAGAAGACTGCAGACATTTTGCTATCTGGGATATCTTTTAAATCTTAAAATATTTACAGTCTGACAAGTAAGAGCGTGATCGAGTTAATTTATTAAAAAATGCATTAAATAAAATTTTTAAATACATATATTCATTTTACTCGATCAAAGCAAAAATGCAATCACTTTAATAATACGTCCAGTCACCACCGGTGTCAATAATTGCCTGGCATCTTCGAGGCATGCTTTCGACTAAATTGACGGTGTATTAACGGTAAGGCTTTCCAAATCTGATGAATCTCGTGAGATACTTCAAAATGAAAATGCGTTTTCCACAAGCTTGTGCTTAATGTACGCCCACATGTTCTCTACGTAACCACGCTCTTACTTGACAGACTGTATATATAATTATGGAATTAATTTTTTTATTACTTTGTATATGTCTGCATTGTTAATTTCACTAACAGATCAACATTCGTTTGTATTCGATTTTTTTTTCTATTGTATTTAATGACAATTTGACAATTTACAATGCATCCTATAATTTCATTGTATACAATAAGTCAAATATTGTTATACAATAAGTCAAATATTGTCTTATTTTTTCCCAGTGTAAAGATTTAGCTAATATTTTCTAATAATTATTTGTTGATATCTCCTGTCTTGAATCAGAATTACTGTTAATTATTTTATTTTTATCTAATCAATTAAAATTATCTATCGAGTACTTATGTAATTATTAATTCGAAGAATGATTGTATAAGATTATATTTTATATTTGTTCTGTACACCTAACCTAAATTGCACAATTCATCTAGAGTTTTTTGCTCGTTCAACTTCTATCGTTTCGATTATTTTTCAGTATAAGTTTACATTGCATATAAAAAGTGCTGGCTGATATTCAATTTTACAATAAGTTTAAAGTCGTTGATGTTTTTTTACTATCAAAATTCAAATATAATACTCCTCAGCCTTAATATTTTATATATATGTATAATCGTGTAAAGTTAATATACAACATATACAATATGCTAATAAAATCTATTACGTATGTTATGTGTAATTTAATATCTAAAGGTTTCATAATATGAACATTTTTGTGCGCTAATTATTACATAACAATATACCAACTACAAAACTATAATATTAAATATGCTCTTCTGAGCAATTAATCAATACAAATATTGCCAAGTTTCATCTTTTGTATCGACATCTTTTAAAAAATATAAATTACCATATATATACTTTGGGACTAAATATTAATTATTAGCACAGCTGAAATGCGGTCATATGCAACATGATTCTTTGAAACAAAATTCTATATATTGTACATTAATCGTTTTGTTTTTCAGTCACTTTCAATCATACAAGATAAAAAATAGTACTAAGTATTATAAAATATACTTTAATTGCAATTTACGTTTCTTGTAGATACTCTCAATTGATTAGCTTGTTTCTGCGAATCACTATCTTCATCACTACAATCTTCATCGTGTGTATGTGTAACATTACGTGGCGTTTCTGGTCTTGCATGTGGAATTTGATTATTGAAATGATCCACATATAAATTTTTCTAAACAAAAAAAGAGAAAATGCATTATTAAGACATATTTCCATTTTTGATCAATTAATAACTGGTTATAACTGGAGAGTCCCGTTTACCTATAAAATTATAGGGCTCTGTTTGCCTATAAAACGATTACCTACACCTTCGTTTGCAAGATGTGCTATATGTACTGCGTTATTTGTAATATTGTCGTGTTGTAAACTATTTGCAATATCATTGTGTGCAAATAAAGCTGTAGGCAATCACTGGGTGTTTGTAGGCAAACGGAGCCCTCTCTCATAATCTTGATGTTCTTAGAAATACTTACGGAAGAAGGCCGATTATGTTCTTCTTCCTCATCTGCCAGTTTAAATGTTCTCGAACGACTTATCATTGGCGTTTCCATAACAAATCTTTGTTCATGTGCCACTGTACTTTCATGAGGCATCTGAAAGTGTGATAAAAGAAATCTATGACTGTCTCACAAAAATAAGATACAATTTGGATAAATCATATATTCCAAATACAGCATACAACTTACTAGCATAGCAGGTGCTCTGAACATATACGAAAAAGGATAGTAAATCAGATTTAAGAAGGTCGCCGCGTATAAATCGGCGTACCTTACGACTTGACTACTGAAAAACGTTTGTCTGCTTCCGCTGCGAAACAGGGAGCCCATCATGCCGTAAGCTAAGTCCATTTTGTGCGTGACATCTCTTATAGACGCACGTAACTTAGAAATATCTGGCTTTTCCTTCGTACTACTATCTAAATTTCTAAACAAGGTAATTGATGTGATGTTAATAACAGAATGTTTCAAGTATTTTATATAACGTATTTATTATTATTACGATCATACTACTCACTTGTACATTGCCCCGAGCATAACGTCCAGACTTTGTAATTCGGCAAACAATTGACACTTATCGGTCCAAACGTGTAATTCTTGAACCAATTCTGGAACTATTAAAAATGTTCTCCATCCCCTTATCTTTTTGCTCTTTAAAATATCGCCAAATATATGGTCACCAACGTATAACACATCTTTTCCTTTTGCACCAATTAACTCTGTAAACACGTCGCATGAGCCCCCTGAATACACTTCCCCTGTTTTAAACAAAGTCAATGATTAAAAATCTCACTTGTATATAACTAAATGAGAAAGAGTTTTTTTTAATTTACTAAACTACCACTTACTACTTAATGTTTCTTATTACCTGTGTGAAGTGGTCCTTTAAGTGTACCAAGTTTTAAAGCACCTGTCCTTGTATTCACTTGTCGTAAGATTGTCCCTTCTCCAAAAAACAATGGCTTTCTGGCGTCTACTACAATTGTGTCGAAATAAGTTTTCCAATTTCTATGTGGTTCGTCAGGCTGAAACGAAAACAATATGTAAAAATTCTATTTATATCTAGTATTTATATCTAGTACTTTATAAGAATACGTTTCATCATGAGTATATTTCGTGAATATAAGTATTTCTCGCACTTAACAAGTGAGAGAGATTATTTTTTTAATACAGAATTTTGAAAAAAAAATTTTTTTTCATATAAATATATAATAGATTCTATTCTAAGTTACAAATGTGAATAAAAGATTAAAATTTTATTAGTGACATAATGTAAATTTATAGTTAGTTTCTAAATATTGAGGAATTCTTCAAATTATTAACTTTCACATAATAAATATAGTTCGCTAATTTATTTAAAACAATGAATTTTAAGAATGTTGACAGTGAATAAGAGAAAACGTACCCGTGCACCGTGTGGAAAATCGAACAAATAAGTCATAATTTTGTCCGTGAAAACGTAATCACTGTTAGTTAATAAAAACAGTTTTGCTCCGCTTTCCCGGATTCTCGTAAGAAACATAGGCAACCTCTCGTCCTTCTTTACATATTCGTCTAAGTTCTCGATAGTCTTCGATTTAAGATCACCGTGAAGGTGTATCCAATCTACCGCGTTTCGGACATCCTGAAATATGCTTTTGAAGCTCATGGTGAGCTCACCTTCTTTCACTCCGGTCCTTTCTCTGGTATATTGCGGTGAATTTGTAAAAAAGTCTATCAGACATGCCAACAAATAGGTCTCCGGTAGATTGAACAAGGTATTGAGCACATAAACTCTAGATTCGTCTAACTGTAGAAATTTATTTGGATAAAGCTCGTAGACCTGAGAGCTGAAATGAAATAGACCAAGTACAAATAGAGAAATAAGGATAATATTTGCTGTGCGAGAAAAATGCATGTTATTTTTATCCCTTACTGTTTCAAGAACTCAAAGCCGTGGACACAGACTAAAATGTTCCCATAAGCATCCACTTTCAAAAGATTTCCGTGTAAAGTGTCGAACCATAATCCACGAACGGGAAAGCTGGGATCGTATTCAAAGGCCTTGATTTCTTGTGGATATCCTAGAGATACTAAACGATCCTTGAGCAGATTGAAGCCCAGTTGCTCATACTGCGGTGACTTGTATTCTGAAATGTTTCATATAATACAGTCTCGTTTATCTTGACTTCTCTTCAAGAGTAAAAAAAGAGGATATATTGAAATAATTACCTGCTAATGTGTAATCCATGTCGAAGCCATAGAACTTGATGTTCTCCAGATGAAGGCTCCGATTGACAAAGATCCTATGAAGAACAAATTCATCGATTAAGAAACATCGTTAATTTACGATAATTGAAATTTATAATTCAAAATGATTAATTTGATTGAATGAGGAAAATTTAGCGACCTATTAGCGACGATACCGATGAATAACCCGCTTTCTTCGAGATCTTCCTGTTGATAGAGAATCGATAATTGTGACAATTTCATAATATCGAAATCAATTTCTCGCTCATATCGTACACTGTTTTTCGAAGCAATAATCATTTTGTTACGATATTAAACATGAAAAAAGCTGCAGCATAAGTCAGATTTAATATATCGAAATCGTAATACCAGTGAAGTGTTGGTAATCGAGTAACAAAAGATTATATTTTCTTCTCTCTCATTCTTTCCTGTTCCTTTTTTATTGTGTTTGTTATTAACCTAAATTAATTGCACATATCCAAAGAAGACATATAAGTCTACTCTACTATTCAATAACTTTCATAATATAAATAAATAATAAAAAATATATCTTTAAGGACATTTTGGCCATACAATATCAGCTAAAAGTATTAATCAAACAATCAGTCGAAATAAGGTAATATCAGCCATATCATTCAGAAAATTGTGATGACATTAGTAAATATGCTCTGAAATCAACTGCTAAAAACAAAACAATAAATAATTTGATTTATAATGATTTTATGCAGCAAAATAACCATATTTTTATGCAGTTTTTAGGTCAATAACTTTTAAACGAATAAGTGGACCCTTTGCACGAATGTTTATTATTATTTAATCATACATGTTTTTAATTTGATTAAATTCTTAATGTTACTTCTTCATAAGATTTGCAAATAAATATTATAAAATCGCGATTTTATATACGAATCAGGACTAACAAAAAAATTAAATAACTTTTAAACTAATAAGAGAATTGTGCTCAAATTTTATACAGATATTCCGACGTAATAATGGAATAATCTATGAAATTTATATATTTTTGGTAATGTTTTAAAATGTGACATATCGATCTGATTGCACCAACATTACTTTAATTTTAAGCGTGACTTAAAACTCTTCCTTTCTGTCTCTCTATCGACTTAAAAAAAAAAAAGAGATTTTTAAGCTTCGCTTAAAGTCAAAATAACGTTGGTGCAATCGGGCCTTAATCGCGAAAAAATTTTATGTATTAGTTTTTATTTAATATTAATTTTTAATATTATATTTTTTAATCATCCTCGGTAATTTAACTTACAATTAGTAAATTCCGTTTAATGTGTCAAATTAAATTTAGAATAAGATCAAATGTATCTTTCTCAAAAGGACAAAAACTCGTGCACATGTAGCGATTGTTCTCGATACACTGTGCGATCGAATTAATTATGTCGAAACGCCATAAAGATACGTTATTTATCATCGCTCGAGACATTCATGTTGTAAATTATATATTTTGAAGACGATCCTCGCTTTCGGTTCAACTTTCAAACATGTCAGAATTGTTGAGCCAGCAGACGCACTCCGCAGAGACTTTTTTACAACACTAATCGCAATCAAACATAAAGTACGAATCCAACATTTACGTTTAATCAAGAAATCAAAAGAGCGATATGTGCATAATAAAAAGTTTTTTATATTTTAGATAATTAGTGATCTACAATATATTAGATTGGAACAAAAGTTCATGGCACTATTTTATTTATATCATGTCTACATGTTTTTAAAAAACTTTACAATTATACCATAGAACAAAGTTTCAACTTTGGGGCCATCACACACAATATAAGCATAGCTATAAGGTCGCATGACCCAATGTGAACGCCATATCTTTACATCTGATCTTTAGATCTTTTGTAAATCAATAAGGAGTTTTTATGTCGGACACTTATTGGTCCAGTGGCTTTATCCAGCTTATGTCATTTTGTGTGTAATGGCCTAAGAATCTGTTTTTGGAATTGCGATACGATGACTTTTAATGAAGATATGAACAAAGTAAAAATGTTTCTTTTACTTAATCTGCAATAATTCAAAAATCTTAGGAAAATTAAAAAAAAATGTGTAGGAAAAACTTTCACGAGCACGTGATAGTCCCGCAAAGTAAGAAGAAAATTCCCCCATTCTGTCTAGCATAGCTTTCAATACATGTAAAAAATGAACAAACTCGAGATGACAGAAACTCGAAATGACGCCACCTTTCAAAAGTAGAGATTTTAAGCTTTGAAACTTTTTCATTAAATTTAAATTTTCGTTCATGTTTAACAAAGTTACAATTGCTTGAATTTTAAAGTTCTCTACGCTTATCATCTTTTATTCTAATAGTTTCGAAGGAATACAAAAAAAAATTTTTCAAAGATTTTGAAAATATAAAAACTTAAAATCTTTAAAAATTACTTTACACTCTTCTATCGTCCCGAATCATTTCGTTTAAGTTAATGATAATTTGAAGAGATGCATATTTTTACTTTATACATTACTTTATATCATTCTTACGACGTGAACTAGTACATTCACACCTACGTTGCGTTCCACTTCGCGTGGCTTCGTATCAACCATTCGACTCTTTCCTTTTTTCCAATTCTAATCAGATTCTTAATCAGATTTTATCATCGTGTATAATTTTTTCGAATTTTCAGAAATCTATACGAATAAAGTGAAGGACGATTAACTTACTCATTTTGGACGCACCATCGCGAATTCACAAAAACTGTCGCGGTTGACAAGGCGTCGTCGTTCACATCCTTCAGCCACATTTTTTTCGCGGAATATCAAGTAGTATCTAATCATCAGTATCCTGCGGTTGATTTGTATTTACGTTATCCAATAATAAGGTCTGTTCTTTGTCGCTCACTGGATTGCACTGAAACTTTCTATCTCACTTTCGTCAAACTTCAAATATACATATAACTGTTTCTTTTATGTGCACACTAGTTTAGCCACAAAGAACAGATCTACGATATAGAGGCGATAGAGCCATTAAAGAGATCGATAAAATTTGAGACAAAATAGAAATCTAGAAGAAACTTCTATTTCTATAACAATATATACGATAAATGTAACATAAAGACGATATTAATAAATATATCGAGTTAACTCAAAACACATTTTATTGTAAAATAAAATATAAAGCTCGACCATCCTACGCGTTTGTATAGAATTCTTTTTTCTTTTACACATTTTGTATATTTATTCCCGTAAAATATAAATATTCAATTAAAAATCATCTTGTATAATTATTATTAAACTTATAATAGTATAACGTAAAATTTTTTTACTTTTATTTACAATTTTACATATAAAGCTGTAAATTAAAATAAAATTCCATCCCGAATCCCCCAGCTTGAATCACAGATTGTCTATAATGGATTTAATAACAAAGACACTTTACGATAAAGAAAATTGTTTTAAAGCCGTTAACAAGTACACTTTCGACTTCGTTAGTACTCATATTTTCTGTAGAAAACTGCGAGAAAAAGCTCGAGAAAATCCTAAATCGCGAGAAAGTCGTTTCTTTTGTTAAATTTAACAAAATCTGTAAAGAGAAGAAGAAAGAAATATCACAACGCTACCAACGAAATGCACAAGTAATGCACAAAGAAACTTTGTGTTCACATTCGAAAGAAACCTATTTATTTACAGGACGATCTGTGAATTTTGTAGCGTGATGACAAATCGTTTTTAAACCAGAAAAAGTCATCGACTCTCAATGACACACTCGCGAAAGCCCGATATCGCGACGCAAAGTTAAATCAGGGTTCGGAGCGAGCGTGAAAGGCGTTGCTTTGACAATGAAAGAAAAAAATCGACGGCAACGACGACGATGCTGTCCGTTCAATGACCAAACGTCAACTGATTCGTAGAGAGCCGCTGAAGTCGGTTAATACGCAACGATGGGAGCTAATTCATCGTCTTCCGGAACACAAACTTCCCCCAATCCAAGGTGATCGCGTGCAGGATTGTTATTCCCAGCTCCATCGACGGCTAGATCAGAGAGTTCTGTGTATTTGTGCTCACTTGAATTCACTTTGTAATTGCGATGTCGCTATAAGAGGCAATGACGATTGTATAATGCATAGATAGACTAATAGAGAGATATCTAATAGGTACAATATTGAATTTATAATATTAAATTATACCTAATTTGAGAGTTATTTTTAATAATTCTTATAGATCGCTACTATTGTATGTTGTTGATTTAATTAAAACAATGGAGTTAAATAATTTAACTCAAGAAATGCATTAAAGAAATGATTCAAATTTAGTTTGCTATCTATTAAGTGCATACGTTGATATGGCTGCTATTTACTTCGAAAACTAACAATAAGGAGCAATTCAATTACATATAGAAATGAGTTGATTAGATGTAGTTGTTTTTTTAACCACATATTCTGTATTAAAATAATACACTTGTTAAAAATTACAAAATGTTATTCAACTTAAAGAATCTAAATTTAATCTTTTAATATTTAACAGTGACAGACTGCACGTTTCTTGATTTTATTCAAATGACATCTTTTAGATGTTTTTTAGACAGTTTTCATAAAAATGTCTGTAAAATGCCTTTTAGACGTTTTATGTTTCTTGAATTTGAAGGGTTTGTCCAAGGAATTTTCCTATATAAATTGAATATCAGCATCTCTTTTCAATTCGATACTTTAGAGAAAGAGTGATATGATTCAACCTACTTCACTTTTTCTAGACTGATAGTGACAATCTCATAGAAATGCAGTCTATTCTTACATCTATAGTCGAAAAATGTTCGAACGAAAGTATTCATCTCATTTTTTTTATTTCCTCTGTTCTCTTTCCCGCGTAAGTATATAAACGGGTTGCGAGAAAGCTTACTGCTCTTTTTTTTCCTTTCTTTTATATCGGTACCGAGGAATTTCTGCAAACTTTAATGGAACGATAAATGGCTCACGCGAATCCAGCGCGCCAGGTGAGTCATATCACCTTGTGCTTGGTACACGCGTGAGAACTTAGTTGTACCTAATCTAATTTTAGACGTCCTGAAATTGTCGATTTCGATCCTACGTTTGCACATGTGCCGAATGAACTTTAAGGCCGACTAAGTTTACGTTACCGTATACACGATATGCGATATTTCGAGTACATCAGTTCCATTCAGAGTACAAATTCGAGTATGCAATTAGAGTATTTGTACGACTTGATTAAATTTGTTGACAGTGTGAAATGCTAAATATACATATTTTATTCAATATTTTTTTTACGAAAAAATGATTGAATAAAAGAAAGGGAAATATATATTATAATAATTATTAATAATAGTAATAATATATTTCTATGTAGTATGTATATTCTGTGAAATTATGAACAATAAACAATGGAGGTAACGTATATTTCTTTCTCTTTTGAAGTTATCCTTTCAAAAGATTATTGAAGTGTCTTCTAACAGAATCAAATATTTCTGTTTGTAATATATTGCGGCTGATAGCCGAGTCTATCTAAGAATATATCGAGATGTTCCAACGGTCATTTTAATCTTGTTAATTATTCTTTCTTGAATATCTTATCTTGTTCCACGGATTTTTAGTTAAGTTGGTCAAAGCGCTGCATAAAAGGATGTGTGCATACCGGCACGCAAGTCACGGGTGAGGCACACACCGCTTGCACTTTCACCAATAATTTATTCGCGATATCTACCACGCCGCGTGTTTACATTACTTCTGCGCATAAAGTTATTTCAATAATTAATTTGTTTGACTATTAATGACAAATATATACGGAAAGAACGATTTTGTTGTATCTAAAAATTTAACTAAACAATACTTTTGACTATTTTTGAGACTTTTTACGGATATTTTCTTTAAAAATATCAAAGGATTTGTGGGTTATCGCCGTATGAACCTATGCCAATGCCAACGTTTCATGAACCTTGTCGTTTGCTTCATCAAGCCGAGGAGCGCATAACTTAACTAGAGATACAAATCTGTAAATAATTTTGTTAGACCGTCAAAATAACTATATAGAAATTTCAAGTATAATGAACAATATTGCAAAAAGGTTTGATATTCTATAGCAATTAGTTCGAGTGTTCTACATAATTAGTTTAATGATCCAACAAAATTATTTTCAAATCTATAGCTAAATTTTTCAACAAAATCTTTCCTTGTAAATATTAGTATAAGATATATATATAAGACCGACGAGGGAAAGAAGAAGTTCGATCAAAATCCTTAAAAAAAGATTTAGACCGAGCGTTATTCTGCATCCTGATTTAGCAATCAATAAGGGATGGAAGAAACCATAAAAAATCTGAGAGATACTCTACATCTATATATTATTTATAATTGTCAATTCTCTCTATATGACAAGCATTACTTGAAAGTAGCAGTTGTGACGTTGATAAAATGTTTATGACGCAACACTAATAACAACATGAATGAATTACACGCAAGTTTACTATTGCAAAGTGGAATTTCTCACGTCGTGCCAAAAGTGTCTGCCAGTAACTCGAAATAAGTTGTGGCCGTTGCATAAGTTGGTTGTTACTTTTTGTACATTTACAGTGAATAAAATGATAATTATGAACAAAGATCGTACGCGCCCTAAAAAAATGTGTATTTTAGCGGCAGCGAGTAAAGAAAACATTTGTTAAAATATGTATTTAAATCTTCATAGTTTCTTTTACCATAATGTTTTTATATTATAATACAACTGAAAGATTTCTAAGAGAGAGTTTTTAATTATATCACTTTACATGTAAAGTTTTATGCTTTAATTATTAATTTTATTACAGCAATATAATACCGAGAGGATTTCTTAGACTCCAGAAAAATCTATACGCCAAGATTTTAACATAATTGTTATTAACCGTTGTTGCAAAGAACTGTCTAACAAACGTTGCATAGACTTTAATTTTTCGATCAGAAAATGCTACACGCGTGCGTATTTTATTGTTATTGTTATACATATATAGCAACGGATTCCTGTGAAGCAATAGCGTCATTAATTAAATTACAACGGCAATTGTCGTTACTGCTATCTACTTAGTGAAGAAACTTGTTTACGTCGTTCGAAATTTTTAATCACTTTATCGCAATTGACTCATAAAAGCATCTTGACAGTTCTTGGTCCAACAGATTACAACGAACATGCAATATGTGGATGAGAAAGAGAAACGCTTTTACACCGTATAGAGATAATACTTTGTTATGGAATCATATATTGACTATATCTTCTCATTACTATTTACATTGTATATAAATAAGTAAACTGAATAGATACATTTATTAAGAATTATTCTGAAGCACGTTTATTACATTTGCGTAAATTATTTTCGTTAATTTTAGGAATATATGTTAAAAAAACAAATTTACTAATGATTTTCAATTAATTTTAAATAGTAGATTAATTTTAAATTATACTAGCTTTAAGAATATATTTGTCAAAAAAGAAGATAGAGAAAGAAAGATAATTATTTCTAAATATAATATTTATATCTAAATATTTCGTTGACTAGTCGCAGGCATCGTGGGAAATATAAGCACAATGTAGGAAACAATTACACGTAATAAAATAACTGTCGTCGAGCACAATGAAATTCTAAGAAAGATTGCTAAAGAATCTCGTATAGGGTGATGAAACTCTTTTATTTTCTAATAATAACATTAAGCACGTTAATCTATCGCAATTATTCTCCCTATACATATATGGTTCTGATTGGTTCTCTGCATTGTTCTCTCGCATTATCATAATGACGAAATAGCGAGCATTGCATGTCGTACTTTTAGAAATATATCTGCGAAAAGGGAGATAAGGCGCAAATTATTATAATGGCTATTTCTGTCTTCAACAAGAAGACAATGAATTATCGAGCTTAAGCAGACGCCTTCGACCTTTGAGGTTTGGCACTACTTCACTGTCTGACACAAGATGATAAATTTCGTCAGTGAATTACGACGGCATTTTAGATGTAGGAATTAATTGATGGAGAACATCGCAGGTACTTAAGATACAAGAGATTGCAATAAATTTAAAGAGTAGATATATATATATATATA
>NW_017305683.1:2758147-2797146 GCF_001594115.1 Trachymyrmex septentrionalis
TATAAAATAAAAGTAAATATATATATTAGGTAGTAAACTTAATTCTTGTTAGAGGCTCGCTGGCGACTTTCGACGGTGAAGTCGCATATCTTTTGTATTTCAGACATTGCTAAAAGTGATTCAGTCCTCACTTAGATTTCTCGACACCAAAGAGATTTTCCAATCGACTGAAAATAAACCGCGATAAGCTGTTTTTCCGACGTGTATAATACTTCTTCACTACTTTGACCTTAAGAAAACCGCAGCTGAAACGCGTTTATTATCCGAAGTGTATGGTGTATGATGAAATTCCATCAGAAAGAACATATACAGTTTGGTTTGAACGCTTTCGAAATGGAGATTTTGACGTGAGATGAATGAAGAACGTCCAGACAACCGAAAAAATTTGAATATGTCAAGCTGTAAGAATTGCTCGATGAGAATCCAGCTGAAACGCTTTTAGAGTTGTATTCATTCATTTTAGGTATTCATTCATCTTCCCTTCGAAACAAATCAATTTCGAAGACAAAAAAATGGCAGGAATTAAGTTTACCACACCTAATAACGAACGTGAAACCATGAAAATAATCAAGATTGTCATAAATTCCTTATCCTAAAAAGTAAAACTTCATAACAGTTCTCTGATTTCAAGACAAAATTTCGTGATATTCCCTGACTTTTAATATTTTGAAATTTTTTGTATTTTAGTCCCAATTTGTAAATCGTTAAATATTTTGTTAACAAATAAATTTAACAGAGCAATGTTAAAAATTATTATTAATGTTGCTGATACTATTCGCATTTTTAATTGTAAAGTTAGTATTCCTCAACTGCGTAGGTGTGACGTAATTTTAAATTTTCCAGAAAATTTTGCAAAATTCCCTAACTTTTCCCTAATTTCTTTAACCATTTTCAATTTCCCTGATTTCTCTAATTTTTAAGTTTGCAATCTTAATAATGATATAAAACGCTTGAACGTTGATGACGAAAAGTTTTAACAAAAAGTTTTAAGTTTCTAGTACCTAATTAAAGCGTCCTACATAATGACTTTGATGGTTAAAACAAAAATTATTTTCAGATCTGTATCTAGCTAAATACTTTATAAGAACGATTTTAGCAAAATCGTTCTTTTCGTATAATATAATTCGCGAATAAAAGGAATATATAGTTTGACAATTAAGTTTCGGATCAATTAAGTTTCATTTAAATTATTTTAAGTTGATTTTTTCCTTTTAAATTGCAACCTTTTGTGATCGTAAGCGGATGGTTAATCCGCGGATATACATGTATTAAAATCCGCAAGTTTGATTAAGCCCGAGGTGCCGGATTCAAAGTAACAATCGATCGCCGAGAGATACCTCGAGAGAGAGAGAGAGAGAGAGGCGTATCTCTGTCTTCGTATCAGCCCCGTTACACTGCAGATCGTTGTGCAGCAAGCGTGCGCACATTATCGGGAGATGCGACGCCGCGTGCATATATCCTTGGTTTCCCGGACCACGTGAAAACCTATATTTTCCCGGACGCAAAATCGATGCTACGATACGACGCGCAAATCTCTCACTCGCGCGTTTCCAGTGAATTCCAGTCTCGGCGCCGCCAAGAAAGAACCGAGGATGGCTGTGCCATCACAACTACGTTTCTCTCCGAGACACGTTATTCTTGTACATTGATATTCAGATGATCCAAAGTATACCATAATTTTTTTTCGGAAAAGAACGGCTTGGCTAAAATATCTAAATATTTAGTTAGCACAGATCCGAAAATATCTAAGGAAGATACAATTTTCACTTTTCAAAACCATTCGGAGATTGTTTTATTTTTACATTTTCTTATTTCTTCATAGAAACATCGAAAATAATTAGAACAATGACGTTATATTCAAGAAAAAATTGATATATTGAAATAAAGAATAAAATTCTTATTTACGTGATTGTTATGAAATCGCTGCCAGTATATACTTCAATAATTTAAAAAGTCAAAACGATCCCTGAACAGTCGCAAAAAAATTGTACTTTATCCTTTGTTGGACCATTAAAATAATTATGTAGAACGCTTAACACATTCTGTGCTGGAATGTATTAAATAATACATTCTTTAGTTATAAAAAGGAACGTAATTATAAAATATTTTTTGATGTCATATATATTTGGATACATAATTATATGATATATGACGCAATACATTAGGATTTCTTCTTTCTAATAATTTAAATTGTAATTTTATTGAACTATGGAATACATATTATTTAACAAATATAAGAAACGCAAACAGAAATACTGTAGATCACTGGTAATCCATGCGACGCGGCGTGATGATCAAAGTCACTCAACTTTACATACGACGATTTTCCGATTTTTTACCACACACGATAGATCATTCTTGTCCCGGATTAATTTTCATCATTTTTACAAATATAAAAAAATTATTAAGTAATGCGTAAAATAATTAAGTAATGCGTGCTTGCTGCATAAAGTTTTAACATTCTAGTAAATAGTTTGAGTGGCATATTTATTTTAACTCAAACAAAATTGTTTCCAAATCTATATCTGACTAAAAATTTTTCAGATATTTCAGCAAAACCATTGTTTTCGTATATATACGCAACACTCACATGGAAAAAACATTGAAGTATCTAAAAATTGGATCAGATACAAATAAGAAGAATTTTGTTAATCTTTAAAATTTTGGCTAGGTGCAGATTTGAAAATAATTTTGTTAGACTATTAAAATAATTATATAAGACTTTTAAATCATTAGAACGTAACAAATATTTGCATTATTATAGCAATATTATCGTTGCTTAAGCGTTCTATATATATTTCTATTATTTTGATAGTCCAGCAAAACTATTTTCAGATTTGCATCTGGCCAAATTTTTAAAGCTTCAACAAAATTCTTTCCGCCCACATTGATTTCAATAGCACTATAGGAAGTAATCGCATATGTCGCGACTTGTCGCAGTCTCTGGCAATAGAAAGTGACGTGACCGAAATGCGAAGTAAAATGGGTTAAAATTAGGCTGAAAACTCTACACTACTGACCCGAGCCAGATTCTATAATTGGAATAAGGCAAAAGGTTTGTCGGTGAACTGTCTTGCATGTCGACCCTGTCTCGAAGCTGCCTTATTACGTATTAATAATATAACGTCCTGACCTACCATCCTGCTTTGGCTTAATGTGCAGAATCCAAGATTTACCTGTGCCCTAGTTCGCGCTTATCACTGCGGGCGCCGTGTGTGCCCTCGTTGTAGCTGTCCAGGTCTTGCTCGCTACGATCGTTCCTGGTCAGTCCTACTTTAAGGCCAAGCATGGTACGATGGATCGATTCCTCGGGGAATATATTCGAGTCGTCCGGAAATCGCACTCTCGGTCCTGCACCGTGAAATTCGTGTCGTCTTCGTTGGCAATTAAAGGAGTCAGGGTTCCACGATAATGAAAGGTTTGTTCTTTTCAACTAAACTTCTTATACGGTTCATCTTTTCTCCTTTTCTCTCCATGTTAGAAAGAAAAAAAAAGAAAAAAACACGAACGATGCAAAAAGTTTAATTAAAACAAACAGACCTAAAGAAAGCTCACAAATCACGGCGTTCTTAATAATAAGAGCAACGAAATACGAGATAGAATTGAAAATGCGAGATAAAAATGCAATGCTAAATTTACGGCTGCAAGTCTACGTTGCAAGATCACAAACTCCTACACGTACTGAGAAAAAAAGTTCAAAAATATTCAGAAGCAAATGTTACTTGAAATGATATTAATTGGTTGTAAGAAAATTTGACTATGATCAGACGAAATATATATTTCTGTAAAATATATCTCATGTTTCCTTTACTAATTATAAGAAAATAAAATAGATGATTTATCAGCTAGGAATAAAATGTTATTTCGTCATATTTAAATAAGAATTTATTTCAGTGAAATAAACATTATATTCCACAATTAAATTTTTAAATATCTTTTTCTTAGTGTATAACTGAAGGAAGATAAAAAAAATTCGCGCAAAATAAGTCCATCTAACATTTACTTAAACTGGATTTTGCAGATTGTGAACTTGTGCATTGAACCCCCTTTAGTCTTCGAAGAAGTTATTTATTCTCTAAAAGTGAATCAGTGACTTCAATGCTACATTTATAACTGATATAACCAGCAAATATTTACTATTTTTCAACAATAATACTGATTTACTTTTAGAAAATAGAAAAAAATGTACCGATAATTATGCCGATAATTAAAAAGCTTGCTTCCGCAATACGGCATATCTTTTTAAATACCATTTATCGCATGAAAAATTTTCCATCGTAAACGAAGATTACATCGACTTTTATCATGACAGATTAGACATACACGGAAAAACCTATTTTACTGAATTATCTAAAAATTTAACTATAAAATATATGTAGATTTAAAAATAAATTTATTGAACCATAAAAATGATCCTATGTAGAAGAAACTGAAGCATAATGAAATATATTGCAAAAAGTTTTGACATTTAAGCAACTATAGCTTCTCAGACAGCACACGACGTCCACTGGACATTTAAAGGACATCGTAGAAGTCCTTTGGACATTTATTGAGTGTTCAATGGACATGGACATCGTAAACGTCCTTTGGATGTCTAATGGACATTGTGTAGGATGCGTGTAGAATGAGCATTCACGTAATTATTATTAGTTTTAGGCCAAAATTATTTTCAGATCTACATTTAGCTAAATTTGTAGATACTCCAGTAAAATTGTTCTTTCCATGTATTAACGTCTAAATCATTGTGCGATCAAAAATTCAGAGGACGTGTTTGCAATACAACTACATTTTTGAAAAAACAAAGAATATAATTACCAATAGCGTTGCTTGCCGGCGTAATGACCACGCCAACATTTCGCTGACTCATCGCGCCAATTAATTACGGTGCGATTTGTTAATTTCCTCTTCAACACGAGCAGTCGAAATGTGTCGCGACGATTACGAAAGTATTCTTAATTGTAACCCTCGACTTCCGTCCCGCACGAGCGACAAAATCATAATGATGGAATAATACAACTGGTACAACTTTCGACTATGAACAAACAACACGATTTGCAGTCTGACGAAAGCACGGCGATAAGAATGCTACGGATCAGGTCCCAAGGGTCAATCGCGTGACGACAGCGATCGAGAAGGCAAGAATAATCGCGGTTCGCGTGATATGCCGTGATTTTCATCGTTTTTCTTCTCTCTCGGGTGCGAAGTCATAGCGGGTCAGAAGGCGAGAATGAACAAACGCGCGAAAGCTTCTGCAGCAACATGTTTTACTATCGTCGGCCTTGAAAAAGGACTAATAAATATTATATGCAAAATTAGCCGTGTATATGGAACAGTACGTGTTCGGATGTGTGTTTTCGAAACGTGGCGTATCTGATATTGTCCTCAGCAGAGATAAGGACGTGGTAGCACATATCGTGTTCAGTTTTTAATTATATTCATATATTGGATTATTTAAAAATGCTTTTGCATAAATTCCTTTCCATATTAAATTTTTTCCATGGCTTTTATTATTATTTTTTTTAAATTAAATTAGGCAATCATTTATTGAATAGAGAATTTAATGGCAATTTATTTTCAGAGACTCGGTATAAAAAAGATTACAGATGACGCGCGCATCTTTTATTACCTAGACTAGAGGAAAGTTGTAATTACTGACATAGGTCTTCTAAAGAGAAACACACACTTATTTCTTGGAAAAATTAACTATCGCAATTTATTAATACTGAGATAAAAACGTAAAATATTTAGATAATTAAAAAAGTAAAGACTCATAATTCATACATTTGAATCTCTATACAAAATCAGCTAAAAACAAATTCTACAAATGCGAAAATAAAATTCTTATGATTTTCTTTTGTAAATGCGTAATGTAAATAATAGTGACAATATTATTGATAATATTATAGTTTTATATGTTATAGTTTTATTTCTTAAATCAGTTTTATTTATATTTTCCTTCATTTTTTTCATAATATGATATTTTAAATATAAACAATATTTTATTTAAATATAATAAGAGTGTAGCGAAAAACTGGCAAACCGTAAGACAGATTATAAGCTAACTTAATCTTTATAATTTTGCGTTATAGTATCATATAGCCCTATTGAAGTTGAAGATAATTTTGTATTTATGGGTGCTTTACACTTAGTTACACAAGTCGACACAAGTATTCTGTCTTTGTTATTCACTGAATGCAAAGAAAGATAGGACGACATTTGTGTCGATTTGTATTATTAAATGGAAGGCACTCTTTATAGGAAAACCGTAAAAAAAAAAACAAATTACCGTGTTACATATTTGCGTCTTGCAAAACACCATATAAAGTATGCATATAAATTAACAAAAATATTTTATATCGAAGAAATGAAAAGTTTATATAAAATTTTGTATACACATTTACTTGTAGGTATTTTACATATGATTTCTGTAAAAGAAAATGAGCGAAGCACGCTCATTTTGCTTATCTTTCGAAAAAGTTTGCTGTTATAAAATTGCAAACAGTAGTATAAAAATTGCTGAATTATCTGACAGTAGACTTTCTAATTTATGTTATTTGTTTATGTTTCTGAAGTTTTATTTTTAGTTTATGTTTAAGAAATATTTTCTAAAAACAAAGTAGTGCGTCGGAGAGAGACCTATCTCTATTTTTTAATAATTTATAATTGAAAAACTTTTTCCACGTCTTTCCTCTAAATGAATATTTATTTAGAAAATATTTTTTACGTATATATTCTCTCTTGAGATATTTAAAGATTATTTTTCTTACGAATGTAGTTGTGTATATTTCGCTGCATGACACTAGCCATGGGAGAAGAGGATGTCGTGTAGTTTCCCGAAATAAATACATCGCGGTCGAAGTGTATCATTTAAACGAGTTATTTTTGTGCAGCAGTACACTCGTTTTCGAAAATGCGTCGGTTACATTGGTATTTTTAATGCTGTCGCAACTATTAGCGAATAAATTATTGGTCCGAAAATATTCCAAAAGTTTGTTTATATCGGTTCAGCATATAAAGCCAACTTTTCTCGAGCGTCGATTAAAATCGTCGCAAAATTGATATAAAAGTTAAGGTCGCTTGAAAAGCATCGCCCGATGATAAGAATCTGTTTCAATATCTGAAATACTTTAATTTTCAATAAAATCAATACGGAAAAAACATTTTTGCTGAAGTATCTAACAATTTAGTTAGCTACAGATTCGAAATGAATTGGATCATCAACATAATTATACAGAAAATTTAAACACGATGGGTAAGTCGCAAAAAATTTTAATATTCTAGCTAGAACATCTTATATGATTATTTTGGTCCAGTAAAATTATTTTCAGATCTTTATCTTATATCTTTAGACACTTCAGAAAAATTGTTCTTTCCGCAAATAAGTTTAAATATATCGGAAAAATTCAAGTATTTGTGATAACCTATTCGTATAAGTTAAAACGATTAAACTTGATTTTTAATACACATAAATCCATATTCATATCTCACTTTTATCGACAAAATGCGCGCATGTATTTCTGAGATTTTATAGTATATGTAATATAAACTGTATGCTAAATGTGTACATTCACTTTATGTACATTTACATTACGATAAAAGTGAGGTGTAAATACGGACCACATACCTATTTTATCATTTATGTGATAAAAATATTTTACTATAGGAAATAAAATTCTTAAGTATATATATATATATATGCTGTGATTGTCATTTTATTTAAACAAATACATTCCGCCCGATATTTTCTACCGAAATATATTAAAAATATATCTATTGCTTTCATACGAAATGTATCATGTTTAAATATTTACATGGCATAATTGTTGTGATAAAAAAATATATAAATCTAATTTATAACTTATATATTTTATTTATAATAAATATAAATTTAATCCTTGATTTAATCTTTTCAGATGATTAATTTAATACCGTATGTAACTTGTTATTCATCTTTTTATTTTACGTTTAACTATTTATACATGGTGAATGTTCTTATAGTTTTAAGCTGAAAGACATAGCTTTCAATCGTGATGTGGATCTAGATCGCAGAATTTATATTTGTTATCCAAATACTGAAAGATCTGTCTAAAAGGAATATGCATGTACTTAGACGTGTTTCAAAAGCTTCAAACTTGACGCACGGACGACACAAAGACAAATATATATACTGCAGGTGACATAAACCACATTTACTAACCTTTGACTGGCCTGCCGGTACCACTTTTTGTTACCACTTGGATCGTTGTCGTGCTGCGGTGTATTAGGCCCCGTATTCTCCTGATCTCCATGCACATTGCAGTTTTCAAGCTCCATGATTAGCTGTGAATGCAATTCGCTCAATGAGATCTTTCTACGTATACTTGTGTACATATAGTCTTATTGTTAGCCGTAAGTATAAAGCACTCATAATTTATTGCACTTTTTTGGAAAAGGCAGTAATAAAATCCAAAAAATACTAACGAAATAAAATTGTTACAAAAATAAATATTATTTTCAATATAATTGTTTCTTAAATTATTTTCCTTTAGATATAGAATATGTTTAAATATTTATATGACGTGATTATTGTGATTAAAAAAATATATATCTAATTTATATTATATTTTATTTGCAATAAATATAAATTTAATCCTTTTTGTTTAATTTAATATCGTACGTAACTTGTTATTCAATCGTGAATTAGTGAGGGTGCTTTATATTTTTAGCCAAGGCTGTACTTATGCATGTACAGTTATTAATAATATATTGATACTAATTAAATTTACTTTATCGATAGGAGTTAAACAATTTTTTATGTTAAACTTGTTTTCCCATTAAAAATTAAATGCTAAATTTGGTGCTAAATCTGTATTTAAAATAAATACATTTATAGGGTTCGTGAATCATCGAGATAGCACACAGTTCCCGTATTTAAAAATAAATAGTTTCTCCAAATTTAGCATTTAATTCTTAACAAGCAAACAAGTTTAACATAAAAAATTGTTTAACTCCAAAATAAATTTATTAAGTATCAATAAAATTCTTTCGACAAAAAATGATGCGAAAAAATATTCAGCTATAATAATTCAAAGACTCAGGTTTTATTAAACAGGAACAGAGAATTTGCCGCGTAATGACTACATGTTTATTCGTTTCTTAAATACGCGGTTTGTTTTGCCACGTCGTCGCTGCAGAGATTGAATGTTTTGCAAACATTACGACGTATCCTTACAGAAATCTAATACTGACTGTCGCATTTAATACTAAAGGTAATTAATTACTTGAAATATTGAAAGCTCTGTTATTTAATCAAATAAGAAATTAATTACTGTTTTTCAGTAATAAATTGGTCAATATTACATAAACAAAAAAATAAATACACAGTTGGAAAATATATATTCAATTTAACACATTTCACGTATCGCAAACAGAATCCACTTAAATTTTTGTATTAATTTAACACAAAACGTATATGTTGGAAAGTAACACAAATATTATATAAAAAAATTAACACAAAAAAGATAATAATTATATAGAGATAATAATTACATAAAGATAATAATTATATAAAGATAATAATTACATAATTTGTAAGCAAACTGTGGAATAGTTTTTCAGTAAAATTAACATTTTTGACACGTTAAATTAATACGTATTTTATTCATTTATTTTACGTTTTGAATCACATTATTTTTATGTTATTTATTTAATCATTTACTCATAAATTGTGTCATTTTGACATTAAGAAATGTTTTGAATATCAATTTAACACAAAATATTTAAATAATATAATCATATTATGTTAAATAAACACTTAAAATTCAACACAAAATTTTAATGAGAAAATTAAATTTTAATAACTTAAATACAGCGTTTCCAAGATAAATATAAAATATTTTTAATCTGTGCTGTATGCAAATAATAATTATATTAGTATTTCAAAAGTTTGTATACCCGCAAATCTATTATAAGTTCATCACAAGCATCAAATTTATTCAAACTAAATTGTAAATCTTGAAAAATTTAATATATACTTTAATTAAGATTATTAAATTAAAACAAATTCGATTTGCTTATTATATAAAGTTGCTCTTTTCGGGTCATTTTAGAATATTCTTCAAAAGAAAATTGCTTCTTATTTTAAATATATAATAATAAGTTTTTCTGAAATTTGTGTAATAAATATATTCTAAGATTATTATAAATAAAATATTCTTTGTTAAATAAGATAACTGTTGCTTAAAAAAAAGAAGGTAAAATAAATAATCACTTTTATTGGCAATAATAAGAATATTTTTCTGTGTGTAAACTGGTCAATATTAAATTTCTGTAAGAGTAGGGAAAGCAATTCGTATTAAGTACTTGCGACACGAACTGTTTTTCCTTACAATAAAAATATATTGCGAAACCGGTTTCGAACGGGTTCGGTTTCTGACATCCGGATATGCGAGGAAACTCTTCACGATTTACGATCATCGATCGGTTACAGGCAAACGAAAAGAACTCGATGTCGCGTGTCAGCAGAGCCGAAAAATTCTAACTCCAGAAATAATCGCTGCAGATTTCGATCGACCACTTAACCACCAGAATTGCAACCCGCAATCAGTGCGAATATCAGCGATAGCGTTATCGCTCGCGCGTTAAAATTACAAGTTAGATTATCATAACTGTTTGAAGAGAGAAATGTCAATACTCCAATATTATATCCAGACAATACAACATCCAAAATTGAGATACAAGACATCTTTTAGACGTCTTATAATGATATTTTTTAAACGACTTATATTAATGTTTTGTGTCCTAATTTTGGATTTTTATTGTGAGTGTACCTCCATTATAGAAGTTTGAATATTGACAACAACAATTGCTGCCCAATTTATTACTGAAAGACAGTAATTAATTACTTATTGGAGTATAAAGACTACTATTATTCAATAATTTTAGTATTTCAATAAGTAATTAATTACTGAAATACTAAAAGTATTAATTTGACAAAAGTCCAAAATACTAAAAGTATATAACAAGTACTTTCAATACTTAAAATAAATAATAAATTAAATAATTACTATTTTTCTTTCTGTCTTTCAATATGAAATTGATCAGTATTAGATTTCTGCAAAGATTTTGGTTTATTAATTGTCGTGAGAAACGCGTGAAAGAAAGATAAACAGTTTATTCGTGTTCTCTCTCTCTCTCTCTCTCTCTCTCTTTCTCTCTGCCATTCTCTCATACATACCCATACAGCGTACTTTATCAGAGGATGTTCTGGGAACATTCTTAGGACATAGGAAATCTTCGGGAATATCTATAGGACGTCTCTTAGATACTTGTACCCTATGGATCACGCATACGCACGCTTCGTGCTGTTAACGTAAGGTTAGCATGAAAATGAACGTTTATTCTAGTACCTCGTTGGCGGTATCTCTTATCACTTTTATGACGGATGCGAAAGCTAATGATTTTCGCTCACAAAATCGCTCGCGACACTACGAGCTGTCATCTGAGGTTCAATGAGCAAAACGGACAATCAACCGCCACACCCTACCGCGATGCAGCTTCACGGAATACTGAGGTCAATTCACTGAACTGCGGCAACCTCGGCCGACAGGTGTGCCAATCGATCGCGGCAAAAAATCCCTAGATCGAACTCGACGCGCGGCGCCCAATCGGTGCGACGAAAATGAAAAGAGAGGAGCATTTTTATGATCGAATCAATCAGAAATCGATCGCGAAGTACGTAGTAAATAAAAGCCGCGTTAGCAAAACGTTTATTTTTCATTTGTTGGAAATTTTCTCTGAGGTAGGATTATTTCTTAAAAGTATAATCCAATCAGCATGAAGAAAACGACAATTCCAACAGTTGTAAAATAAACATTCTGCTAAACGCGATTAAAGATATTTATTTGAAAATACATTATTCGCAGTCGTGACATAACCAGCAGTGACACGACACGTTCCTTGTTGTGGCAGCATTGCCGAGCGCGCGAAAATGCAAATGGAGCAGATGATAGAATTGGAGTATAAATAAAATTGGAGTAAGTGATAGAAGTTTAGACCTTAATACAAAAAAGAAGAGAAAGTCATAAAACATGCAAAAGTGCATCTTTAGAATCGAAAAGGAAAGCAAAGAGAGTTCTTATATTTCTGGAGCAACGATAATTTCTCAATGAAAATTTTTGCGCATTATTCACACAGTAATGTTTCAATAGACGTAGCCTGTATTTCTTACGGACGTATTTTAAGAAGTAATATGCGTATGTCGTGTGATTTGGATTATGCATTTTGTAATGCAACTCGTATTATCTTTAAAGGCTCTTTACTCGATTCAGTTTACATTTTTATTTATTTTATTGATTTATTTGTTAATCTTATTTGTCTAACAGTAACTTCTTGAAGTTGGGAAAAAAGTTGATCAATATAAATCATTAATAATATAATGTCATAATTAATATAATAAATCATTAATAATAAATATAATAATTAAAAAGGAAAAAATACAGGGATTGATTCTAGGAAAGCGCTCGCCTCGTATCTTCATAATAGATTCTTTTATTTCTTTCAACGTAGATTAACTTTATCTTGGTGTAACTTACTCTTTATCTTTATCTAATTCTTAGAATTAGATAAGAAAAAAAAATTAAATCTAGATTAACGTTAATCTATATTGGTAGAAATGGGGATTAGAGTTATTTAGACTCCAATTAACTTAATCGGCGATTATTAATTTGACGGAATTATTTAAAATCAAGATTAATATACAATTTTATATTATAATTTATTTATATTTGTAATTTAATCTTTTTTTATATGTAAAATGTAACAAAAAATTAATTCCATAAAAACGAAATAATACAGATATTGTTTATTTTCTACAATAATAACACAATTCGAAAAAAAAAAACAAAGTTTCCCAGAAAATAAATTTAATTGTTTTGAATCATTAAAAATATTGTAATATTAATTTTGAAATGCAATTTTAATATAATAATTGATCATAGAGGAATAAAAATATATTATTTTAAAGTATGTTCTTTCTTATTTTCTTTATATCTCCATCCTTTTTCTGAAAGAAGTTTAAAATGACAATTTTTGAGTTATTGTAGCAAATGAACCATCATAATCATCAATTAAGTCAATCGAAGTTTATTAAAGTCACTTCTATGTACAATTGGACGTCGTCAAACACAAATTGCACAAATCGCATCGCGCTACGAAGAAAAGATACTCCCCCCTCCATGCTCTGTTCTAGAATATACGAAGTCGCATTCTTCAAAAATAATTTTAACATTAAACGGGGGTTTCATATGTTAAAGGTGTAAAGGATTAACGAAAGAAAAATGCGTTGAATTGCTTCTCTTCTCTTCTCTTCAGCAGTTCTTCTTCAGATTTGGCGGCATGCACAGGAATCGTCGGAGAAGATCATCCGCGACGCGAATCAAGGATCATTTTACGAAGGTGAAGGGTAGTGATAGCGGCACAGTCTAATTAAACAATAAATGGTGCACCTGTCGGATGGTCGAGGCGCGAATAACGCTTGGCGCGGTGTGACCCGTGGAAACATCGCCGCCGTCGCCGACGGCGACGGCGGCCAAGCTCGTCCGTGGCGCCGTGCATGACCCGTCGTCGCTCCGTCGTCGTCGGCCGAGCGCCGAGATCCACGGTGTAGCGGCGGCGGCGGCGGTAGTAGGAGTAGCAGTAGTAGGAGGAAAAGAGAAAGGAGGTAAAAGCCCGCGTCTAGCGATCCTCGCGAGTCTCCACCACGCGTACGCACCGTTTATCATCGTGACCGCGGTCAACTCGTTGACGACGTCGTCGTCGTCGTCGTCGGCGGCGAACACCGTGGAGCGGGTGTCGCGGATGACAGCCCGTCGCCGTCGCCGTCGCCGTGAACGTGAAACGATTACGTCGCTCGCAATCGGTCATCGCGTATTGCGTAAAACTAATCCGATTTAGGCGGCGACCTCGCGCTGCACTCTCTCTCTCTCTGTGCAACCCTCCTCCTCTCCTCCGACGACTTCCGTCATCGTCGCGATTACGTTACGTCCGTCACGTCTTCACGGCGCATCTCCGCGAACCTTCGTCAATCCCCCGTCTTTGGCGTCTTCGCGAGTCTCTCTAGTTTCTTACGCTTACCGGAGGGGATCCACCGTCATCGCGTCGCAGTGAGATCGCTTCTGACGACGCGAAAGGGGGCTGAGGTGGGCGAAAGAGAGGTGGGAAAGGGCGAGAGGAAAGGGGAGAAGGAATCACCACGACGCGATAGGAATAGGGATAGGGATAGGGACAGGACAGAGGGACA
Source organism: Trachymyrmex septentrionalis (assembly GCF_001594115.1). NCBI lineage: Eukaryota > Metazoa > Arthropoda > Insecta > Hymenoptera > Formicidae > Trachymyrmex > Trachymyrmex septentrionalis. The sequence continues at coordinate 2,772,426 of NW_017305683.1, forward strand.
GTAGGGACACGCTTGACACGCAGTCTCCTCTCGCTCTGCGCTTCCGCTCTCACCTCTCACCTTCACGGTACGCTCCTCTCGCTACCTCTCGCGAGAGCGATGCGTCGTCGCGCGGCGGTGCGCGGATCGCGCTGGTGAGGAAGTTTAACGCGACGCCTCGCCCAACCCACTTTCGACTTTCGTGGTGGCCGCTCCGGGTTGTGCGCGTCCCCCGAGCCATGTATCCGCGGTGATAATCGCGCGGCTTCCTCGGGCAGCGTTTCTCCCTCTCCCAGCTCGACGAGTGGAGTTCCTGGATATCGCGTCGCGTTGCGTCGTCCCGCTTCGCCTCGCCCACTGAACGCCTTGAACGGGTATGAAATCTTGCGGGACGACGGTGGACTCCGACGGAGCTCTCGGACTGTCTCGGAGTAGCGCGTCCACATAACCTTTATGCCACCAGAAGCCCAACGTTCGTTTTCTCTATTTTCCCTGCCGAGTGATGTATCGACCATCGACCGCGACGATTCGGTTCCGTCATCGTTGTCGTCGTCCCGTCGGATTTCGCCTCACGGAATCGACACCGCGGCCGCGACGTTGAACGGTCCAGTCGAGGACGGTGCCACCCCCGTCGTTACGAATCCATTTCTCTCATTTGTTGCGCCGCGCCTCCCACATCACATGCGAACATACGTGTTCATCTTGCTCTACCTGACGATGTTTAGTTTCATTCTGTTCTGTATACTTTTGTTCTCACGCATTGTTATCTCGCGGATACAATCTGTACCTTTGAGTTTTTATAGTTAATAAATTTGGTTCTCACCCACGCAAGCAGTTTTGTGTTTTCATTTCGTACACACAACACACGCGCACACATACGCACGCACACACACACACGCGCGCACACACACACGCGCACACACATACACACACACACACACACACATTCGCACATACCATCCCATTTTTCCTCACACACCAAATTCTGCACAGATTCTCGAGTTCCGTAAGTATACAATTGAGAGAAGGAGAATCTTGCGTTTCGATGACACACACACTTTTCCGTCGAGGGTTTTTTCTTTCAGCTGTATGTTATGATTTTGTAATTCTTGCTGGACCAGTCGAAAGTGCAATTTACTTTGTCTAAGATTGTTAGAAAATATCTGGAGATATTCGATTACTGAAAATAAAATCGATCATATCAGTATGAGCTTATGAGATCGATTTTTTTTTAAATTATTTACACATTCTGTAGCTGAATGAGAAGAGCGACATGATACCCATGGTAATCATCTTCTGCTGATTATCAAAACGATGGTGCATTAAAAAGATTGACGTACGTGTGGATTAAGTAATCAAGGGAACTCGTCACACAAATTGAGAAAATGAATAATCAAGCGTTCAGTTTGGCGGAGAGGCTCATACCTTCGACCTACGTGCAGCAGGGCCTGAACGCCAAGAAGTCTCGTGAGAACCTTATACGGCATTTTATCGAACATGTAAGTCGTGAGAAAGCGAGCTTTTCAGCAAACGTTAATTAGCAGTAGTATTATATCAATATTTAGTATAATTTTCTACTCAACAATATAAAGATAATATAACACATGTTGTGCATAACAGTTACATTCTCAGATAGCCAAACCAGTCAAGGATCAGTATTGCAGACTGTAGGTGCTTTTCAGCAAGAGACATAGATGACTTAGGCTGCGTTCATCAGAAAAAACTAATCAGTTGACACTTAGTGATTCTTTAATATGATTGAGTCCTACACTTAGATCCAGCAAAGAACTAAAGGCAAGAAACAATCATTAAATTAATTGATTAGTTTTCTCTGCTGAGAGAGAATGCAGTTATAGCAGTAAATTATTACATCCTCATTGTTCTCCAATGTTAAGCTAAGATGAAATCACTGCGTTGCATTGTAGGTGCTTTCCAGCAATGCACAGATGATACAGTGAATCATTATCTTACTTTTAAACAAAGATGAAATATCCAATTACTGTGTGCCACACTGTGTCTTTTGTTCTAAAGCACTGTGTGTTTTGCATATTGTAAGAGCTTTCCGGCAGGAAACATAGATGACACAATATAACACGTACAATGAAACATTTTATCTGTTTAACATTGATAAACAATAAAGATATAATAATTTATTATGTTACACTGTACCTCTCGCTGGAAAGTATCCTATGAATAGAATTATATCTTATGAATAGAATTCCAGCAACAGCCAAGTACTGTCTGCTATTTTTCTAAGATAGAAATGTATCAGAAAACCTTGCATATAACATAATAGCAAGTTATGCTGTTTTCCTGCTGCATTTCTGTTATTGTGCTATGGTATAAATTGTAAGTAATGATAGAACCTAAGTTTAAAGAGGACAGTGGATAAGAATCTTCTCTAATCATAATCAAATCAATCATTGGCTAGCGATTGTTGACATACTACTAGCATCTTACTATCTGGATTTCTCGAATAGGAAATATTGATATTACTGTTAATTAGTGTTTGCCAGGCTTGCATAAAATAAATTCTATGTAATACGTATCTTCTTGTAATGTTATGTGAAAAACAGCGAAAATGGCCAGAAGAGGGTTGGGACGACGCAACGATAGAAGCATTCCTGTCGGATCTATCGCAAATGGACAGCAATAACTTTCCCTCGAACTGTAGCGTTGGCGAACGCGAGGCGAGGATCGTGTCAAATATCGTTGCGAGACGTCACTTTCGTATGGGACACGGTATAGGAAGATCCGGCGATTTAGAAGAAGTACAACCGAAGGCTGCTGGTAGCAGTTTAATGTATAAATTAACTAACTCCTTAGTGCTTGAAGTTATACGATATATGGGTAAGGAGTTACGCAGGCATATATATTTAGCATAAAAAATATAAGGCACATGTATTTAGCTCTCCAAAGTCAAACTGTAATACAGTTATTGATAAAAAAATATAGTTATTGACTCTGGGTCTGTGAAATCCGTTTAATTTAGTTGACTAAAAGGTTTTAATTCTAAAGAATTAAAGTGACATAATTTGTATAAAAAAGAATGAATACTAAATTTATTTCAATTGCAATAATTCAAATTTGCAGATGTAACATAAATAATACAGGCTTGCTTCTTTTAGCTAAACTTCTTGCATGGTTCATCTTTTTTCTTTTTCTCTCCAACATGGAGAGAAAAGAAAAAAAAATGAACCGTGCAAAAACTTTAGTTAAAAAGAACAAATCTTATAAGTGGATCCAATACACTTACTATCGACTTCGGAGGGTTATAAATAATTGCGAAAGAAATTGTTATTCGTTTAAAATGACAGAAAAAAAAGATTATGAATCTTGATATTAGACTGATCACAGAAAAGTTCATCAGTATCCTGTAATTTATTTCTTTATTTTTTTGTCTGGTTCTTTTTGTTTTATTAGTATAAAAAGGCATTTAATAAGGATATTTTCGCTCACAGGAGTGAAGAGCATAGCAGGTTGCTTTCTATCACCAATGGCCACAGGAATGAGCCTAGTTCTATGTATGTTAACGCTTAAGCAAGACAGACCACGTGCGAAATATGTTTTATGGCCTAGAATTGACCAAAAGTCTAGTTTCAAGTCTATAATTACGGCCGGATTAGAACCTATTGTTATCGAGATGCAAATAATAGGGGACGAATTAAAAACCGATATGCAGAGATTGGAGGCTCAAATGGCAGCCTTAGGCGAGAGTGTTGCCTGTGTACTTACGACAACCAGCTGCTTCGCGCCCAGAGCGTGCGATTCCGTGGACGCGATCGCAGCTCTCTGTAGCCAGTATAACATACCACATTTGGTGAATAATGCATACGGGTAAGTGAAGGATGCACTATTTTTTTATGTATATCTTTAGATCGATACCTTGGCGCTAGAACAACCAACATCCTCTCTCGGCTCAAACGTAGAATTTTTATTCGAAAATCACAGAAACATTGTTGGTTTTAGTCCCAGGATATCGAGGTACATTCCAATTGAAACGATTTTACTAAATGTATTGCACTATATTGCTAAAAGCTTGCAGAGTACAAGGTGTATGCATCTCATACAAGAAGCGTCGAGAAAGGGTCGAGTAGACGCTTTCGTTCAGAGTACGGACAAGAACTTTCTGGTTCCGGTGGGTGGTGCTATTATAGGATCCTTCGACAAGAATCTCTTAGATCGCATATCGAAAATGTATCCAGGACGTGCAAGCGCGAGCTCCGTTATGGATGTGATGATAACGCTGTTGAGTCTTGGAATGGCAGGGTACAAACAATTGATTGCTCAACGTAAGGAAATGTATTCTTACCTGAAAGAAGAATTGGGAAAATTAGCAACAAGGCATGGGGAGAGACTGTTAGACACTAAGGGCAATCCAATATCTATGGCTATGACTCTTCAGTGTCTAAGCCATCAGCATGACAACAAGCAAGTTACTATGCTAGGATCAATGCTATTTCTGCGTAATGTCAGTGGTACTAGAGTTATAACGACCACGGATTCTAAGCACATTGTTTCACATAAATTTGAAGGTATATATTTTTAAATATGATTTAATAATGTTTCTAGAACATATTAAATTTATTGAGATATATACACATAATATCTTCATATAATTATGTTTAACCCAAGAATAGTCACCTGATTTTTGACGTACAAGATAACTTGAGATGTTTTTATACCTCAATTAAAATCATTATTATTAACAACATATTGTATATTATTGTTTTCCAATTTATTAATATGTGACAATTATATGGATATGGATATAATCATAATTTTCTGAAAAAAATAAGTAGAGACTAAACAAATATTAAATGAAATAGCATGTTAAGTAGCTTATAATGGTATTTTTTAAATAAAGATTTTAATTAATAATTTTTTTTTTATTACGGATGGAGTATATTTCGATGGAATTGCATATTTAAAAGTTTTTAAAAAAATAGTTATTAAAAGAGAAAAAATATATTTAACAATATTCATGCAAAATAATATTTTACACTTCATATTTTTTCGCCGCTCGGTTGTAAAAATACCGAAGATGACTGTTTCTGGGTTAAAAATATTGTATCTATATTTTAAGCACATATTTTTAATTTATAGTAGATTTTTATTTTTATTGAAGATATTTCCGTTTTATAATATTTATTTCAATTACTACTACAGGATGGGGTGCACATAACAGCAATTACAGAGTTCCATATCTGACTGCTGCGGCAGCATTAGGCATGAAGAGATCTGATGTGGATGCGTTCATACAAAGATTGGACAAAGCTTTAACGAAAGTAAGGAGACGTTCAGCGCCAGTAACGCCTACTGCTTCACTCGCCGGTTCCAGCATTAATGGGGATGCAGGTGGTACTGGTGGACCAGGGGAATCTAGCACAGCCTCAACCAGCCGTGCAAGTAGCAAAGACAGTTTAAGAAAATGAACCGTAATCAACGCAACTGGCCAGTCCAATCAGCACATTAATATCAATTTGTAAGTAGCTTATCGCTTACAAATTGACATCCATAGCATGTTTCTGAGAAATGTAAATTCGGTACAATCGTTCCTTTATACGTATGTCAATCACGTTTATGTTGACAGAAGTTTTACAATATCTGAAGAAATTTAATACAAAAAACAAATCTAAACTTTTAGATTAAAAATTATATAATACATTTTTTATAGAAAAAAAGACAGGAAAGAAGATGTACCCATATATGGAAACTTTTCTTTTTTAAACAAGATGTAAGAAAATCTCTTACTATATTAATATTGAAAGAAATAATGATTTATATATATTTTCACAGACACATGCTAGATACAAATGTACTGATTCGTCTGCCCATTTGCGTTGAGATATTGTCAATTCAAATTATATACCAAAAGAAGATGAGAATCTTCAGACATTAAAGAGTGATCAAAATTAATATTTGAAAAGAAAAGAAAAGAAAATGATAGGAAACGCGAGGCATTCGGATTCCTATGGCTCTATTTCAGAAACAGATCTCAGAGAGAGATTCAAGTGATAAGCGCTGGCCGCCGATATAATTGTTGAGTATGTTCTTTGTTGAAATGTATATGCTATTATTTATAAAGACACAGGCAACATTGAATTCTTACAATTAACTCTCTTTTCATCTTCTTATTTTCTAATACAGTTTGATATAAATACTTAAGAGGCATGTATCAATCAAAACAAATCGTATATTTGTTTTGTATAATATAAATTCCTTTTCTAAAAGAGTACTATAAAACTTGCAATTTTGTCGATACATGTAGCAATATTCACTATTTAAATTGTTTATAATACTTACCATGTTATTCTTTTGAAAGCTGCATTTCTGATAATTGATTTATTTACATACAATGCACTTTATAGGATTAATTGTTATTAATTGTGTAGTGTTTTTGTTCTCTTTAATTATGTATAGAGAATGAGAATCTTTCTCTTTTATTTAAGCAGAGTATATTCATATTTACGGCACTAGTAAAATGATATATTATCTATAAAAAAAGGAAGCAGTAGTAAAATATTTATGGAAACACACTATTAGGAAAATATGTCAAAATTTAGGTACATAGTACACATAATGACACAACGTGGTATACGAATATGTTTTATCATTGGGTTCATAGAAAATTTATAATACCTTCGCGTATGTAGGTATTATATGATTGGTTTGTTTCCAAAAATGACAAAACCTAGAACACAATATCGTATTATTAATTTGTTTTTAACGATACAGATAATATTATATTTAATTGTACTGTTGTGTAATAAATATAGAGTATTATGCATTTGAACTAGGAGTATGTTATGTGAATATTGATATTGTTTGGCATATTTAGTATTGTTCGCAAGCAACATCAACACGATTACTAACTACTAACACACATACATACATATATTTATACATACGAAAAAAGTATGTTTATATGTATATAGATACCTGCGTACATAGGTATATATACAGATATATTCATACTTGCGCAACTCGTTGCGTATAAAGAATAGTTTATTTAAAGTTTCATAAATTTAGAAAATGGTATATCAAAGTTGTATTTATAAATATTTAATAGAGATAAAGGAGAGAAGTAAACCGATAGGGAGAGATTATTAGTGCTGTTAAAGTTTTATCAAGCATGTATAATTTATGATGCCTGTTGCACCTTCTTTAAATAGGAACGTTAATTATATTTATATTGTATTGTTGACGTTTGGATTTCGTAGTGTATGTACATTTTACGTCGAAATGTTCAAGGCGAAAAATTATTAATCGGTAAATCCATCTGGTAAACTGACAACAGCGCAAAATGACTGTAAATCACCGAGGTTTTCAAAGTTATGAGCAAAAGAGGCAGCGGTATACGCAGATTAGCATTTAATTATACGCTTAGTTGATGGCTTATTAGGATGGCAATGCTAATCAAGATTTTGTGAAGCTCTTAGTAAATAATTATCATTATATTCAATACATTATCCTACTAATAATTATAGCTCTATATTTTTCAATTAATTATAGTCACTACGTCCCTTATATAAAGAAGCGTCTTTTAGTACATATGTACAAATATACCTTTCCTTTCTGAAATTATTTATATTATAATTTATAGGGTGTTTTAGATTCCTACCTTTTATCCATGAATCATTTGATTTTTTTCTAGAGAATCGGCTCCAAAATAATCAAAGAAAAATATAAAACGTAGATCGGTAGGTTTGATGGAATCTTATAGGTACAGCAATACTTATACTTTTAGACAAGATGATACGTTTAGACATGTACGTATATATAAGTTATATATCGCTACTGTATTGCGTACTTTTCATAACTATTAGTTACAAATTGTATATTTCTTTAATTATTCATTTAACTCGAGGAAAAATATTACATGCAGAAAAAATCTCTAAGACGTAGTAAAAGAAATTGCAAAATTACTGCTATAAGAGGATTGAATATGATACTATAATAAGAAATACATTGACGTTATAATATTATTTAATAAAGAGGTGTATATGTTGTGTGTATATGTATATACACATATATACGTGATATACATGTATGAGCGGTCTTTATATCGTGATATCTTGATGTATCCAAGCTATTATCGCGAAAAATCACGCCATCTCAACTATCACTTATATATAATTTACATCTTACTGCTTTATATTTATATCTTTATATTTAAGATTTACCTTTCACTTTTACTTCAGCAAGCAATAATTGTAATATGACGCGTACGATTTTCTGAAGGATTTCCTTTCATTCTATGCTCAAGCAGGGGAGACATTGGAATTTTCTCGAAGAGCAATAGACAAATCAGCCTATATATACGTATTTATATACATGTATATATACATATGCATATATGTGTGTAATAATAGGAAACTTATATTCTAGGACACACCAACGTACGATGGGATCTTATAACTCGTACTCGTGACACATTCCTATGTAAATAAAGAAGTCTCTATCTTTTATTTGATTCACCATCATTTCCAGCTGGATTTCATGCAATAAAGGGCCAGCTTAATTTATAACATCATTATACGCAACAACGATGATCTCGAGGACCTAATTTTTTCCACTCTCTCTATCTCTGTCTCTCCCCCCCCCTCTCTCTCTCTCCCTCTCTCTCCCTTGAGTTCCATGTCCGACATCAGAATCGGTCTGGCTCCGACTGCGGTTTCATTGTCTTTTTATATACGAAAATATAAAATGATATTCTAACGCAAACAGCGAATGCGTCGATTTGAGGAAGCATCTATGTTCGCATGAAAACAAAAATGTGTATTTATACATATAAGGGATAAAATAAAAAAAGAATATATATATATATATCTCCAACCGACTCACTGTATTAAAGTTTTAGGGCGTCGGTAATTGTGAGCGAGCAATTAAGGCTTATATCGAGTATACACATATGACATATAAGAGCGTAAAAGCGAAACGCGAGATAACTCGCAAACGTGTTCTCTGAGTAGCATTTGATTTTTTTTAACGATGTAACATCGCGAAATACATCCGGATAAGTTCGCGATTCTGCTGACACTGTACATAACGCGGCTTTGACGGCTCATCCAGGCTCATCTTCGAACATGTGGGAAAGAGAAAAGCTCATGAACATCATAAAGGCGTCGATTCCCTCATGGGACATTTATTGTTGATCTATAAAAGCTGGCATTCCAAGCACCTAGGTGGAAGCTAACAGGCAAAACGATCGAGAGGAAGAGGATTGTATAGGATCAACTTGAAAACGAAACGGAGATGACAGGGATCTTCAATCTCTTCAATACGTGTTTCCCCTCTTCGGAAATATCCGTTTCCGCCTGACTTCCCTCTGGCGATTGGAAGAAAGACACGCTGAATATTAATCAAATGATAGCGAACAATTGTAAACGGCGTAATGTACGTGCTCTTCCCTAAATATGTGATTACCGTGTAATAGTCTGTGCTTTATTTGTAATATACGCAAACTATTGAATATATAAATAAATTAAAAACTGTTAAGCGACGCACTTTGTTGACTTAAAGGGCGAGAGTACATTTGAAAATAATTATGATTGTGTTCCGATGTAGTATTGAAAATCTATAATATACATAATGTGACCTATTATGTATAAATTTTCAGTACTGATAGTGTACATCGGAATAGAATCTAAGATATATCGGTATAAAGAATTTTTTTTTAAGTAGTCTCAATAAATGCACATTTTTTTAAGTAGTCTCATTAACGCATGACATCACTTGAATGTGAAATTATAAAATTAATGTCATGCGTTAATGAGACTACTTAAAAAAATGTGTATTTATTGAGACTACTTAAAAAAAAATTCTCTCTTTTATTTCTGCACAACTCTGTAATGCTAGTATATGGTGCATAACAACGCTTTTTTACTTTTGAAACGTTATTGTAGGATATCTTTGGAAATATTAATCGTATTGAGTTCAATTTAAGCTCATTTTTTTCGATAAGATACTTTAAATTATCTTATGTCATTTTTTACTCTGCTGCATTTAAAACGACGTAGAAAGCACTAACTGAAAAAGTTTTGCCTATTTTTGCCGTTTTTTTCAAGAAATTTCATTCATCTTCAAATCGCTGTATCTCTGGTTCTATTTATAGTACAAAGCTCGTTAAAAACTCATTTTATAGGAAATTTCAGCACCAACAAAAAGCTCTCTTGCTATTTTTCGATATCTCTTTTCGTTTTCGAGTTTTAATCGAAAAACCAAAAAAAAACTTTATTGCTTAATTACTTCCAAGTGCCTTCCTTAATGTTGTAGCACTTTTAAATTTAGTCTTTTTATACTTCAAACTGTCGATTAAAACAATAAAATACCTGTAAATAATTTCTTCCTTTTTCGCCGCCATTTTCATCTTTGAACTGGCCTATATATCTATCACTCTGTTGACTTTCTAGTGTACCTACACTTGAAAAACAAATTGCAATTTAATTTGAGAGAAAACACAGTTTTTAAATAATGTTAGTGATGTTTCACGTCTTATCTTATTGATTTGAGACACAATTGGACATGATATCAAGGTCATCGTAAAGTTGCGAAAGCCGATAAATCTGGAGAAATCCTCACGTTGTTGAAAGTTTTTGCTTGCATGAGGTTACGTGAGATTCTTGATTTTTACAAGCGACAGGCGGTCGACAAGAGATAACTAAGCCGGCGTGCCGTATGTTAAAAGGAGCACGGTGATTTCGACGAATTTTTGACACTAGAGTGAAAGAGAGATTACTTTCTATGCTTTATTTTACTACGCAAGGTATATAATACGTCTCAAATACGTTCTCAGTCAGCCTAGCAGTCGATAGTTTAGATTGTGACTTGTTTTGACTCCGCGATCGATGAACCTTTTATGTCATCTTTTGCTCGGAGGATTCTGTTGACGTCCAGTGTCGGTGAATTTTTTCATTAATTTTTTCTTCGTATAGTGTTACACGAAATCTTAACGTATATATTAAATATGTTTCAATATATTTGCTAATTAAATTTTGTTGCTCAGTATCGGATAGGTTAGAAAATACATATATAGCTGAGTATCTGATAAAAGTAAAATTACATTTTACTGGTGACTGGAAAAATATTTAAAAAAATAATTGTCGATTAAATAAAAGGAAATTAAATTTTTTTGATCGACTGTATCATTGATTTCATGAATGTGAAAACAGTATACTCACACAGCATGAAATATTTCAGAAACATTTCCAAAATAATTCAATATAAAATTTGAAATATTTCAGAAATTTTTTATAACATCTTTCTGAAATATAAATTTGTTCGGGAAATTTGAGATTTTGAAATTTCTACTTTTTTTCTTACAATATATTTATACAATATTTCTGAAATATTTTATTGAAATATTTCAAAGAATAATTCACATAAATACTTCATACCATGTGGATATACATATATTTGTTATTTCAATAAAATATAGGTACTTTTGTTTTAAATTATTTCATAAAATATATATATTATACCAGTTTGTCCTATAATAAGAATTCCATATCTTGACTTCTTTATTTCAGAATACTTTTAGAATGGTGAAGAGCAAAGCACAAGAAAAAGTCGCAAAAATAAGAAATAAACCTAAGACGAGCAAGAGAATGCAATTTCCAATCAAGCCAATCAATGTTATCATCATTGTGAGTCTGGCAATTGCCGTTTGGATCGGATACAAAGGATACCGCGAAACAAGAGTTAATACTCCATATAATGGAAAAAAGGCATGTATAATTTATCATCAAGTAATCCCATACAACCTAGTTTATCTGATAGACATCGTGGAAATGTCCTTAGAATGTACTATATTCAACAACTTTTGTCTTTAGGACGTTCTTGAAGGAAATGCTGTGATGGAATGTTTCATACTTTTAACAGGCTTGTTTTTTTTTCATATCCAGGGATTGAACTTCTTACATAGTTCATTTTTCTTCTTTTTTTTTACATTGGAGAGAAAAAGACAAGAGATGAATCATGCAAGAAATTCAATCCTGGAATATAGAAAAAGAACGGGTCTAATATATCTTGTAAATATAAATTTTAGTGTTTATTTCTACCAACATAAATTAACTTCAATCTTGATTTAATTTACTACTTATTCTTTTCTAATTTTTTAATTTCTTCTAATTTCTCCTAATTTTCTTAGAATTAGAGAAAGATGAAAAGATTAATTAAACTAAAATTAAACTTAATTTACATTGATAGAAACATAGATATATAGATACAGAACTATTAATATGTGACACAGGATGTAAAATATCAAATAATATAATATTAGAGAATAGTTCCCAAAACTGTAGGAGATATATATCTTATTATTACAGTGTCTTATTTATAAGAAAGTTTTTAAAAATTTAATTGCAGAGATTAGCTTTGGAGATATTAGTGATGTGATCTATTTTTATATATTCTCTGTACATGATTATTTGCAGATTTGTAATTTTTATTTAATCAATTCGATAATTCGATTTTATAATCAATTCGAATATTTTTTTTTTTAAATTAGTTAGTTACTGCATCTGGATTGGATTCTCCGGACAGGTATTGGGGTACCTATCGATCCGGAGTATATTTCGGTTTAAAAACAAGAGACCCGCATTCCTTGGTGACTGGTTTAATGTGGTATTTTCCACGTTTCTTACGTCATGATGGAACTGGATTTAGACACTGGTGCGAGCAAGGTGATGAACTAGATAGGTACTGTATAGTCAAAATCTCTTTCAGTCAGATAAAGAATTCATCAATGTAATTAATGAAAGTTTAAATGTTAGATATGCATGGCTAGAACACGACGGACGAACATTTGGAGTTCAGGAAATAGTAGATAATCCTGCAGTCATAAGAACAACATTTGTCAAAAAGCCTGGCGGATATCACGGTGGTGACTGGACCGCAAGAATTGCGGTGTCATCAAAAAAGGAAGAACAGATTGGCGAAGAAATGTCGTTGTTATTTTATACCGCTATCGAGGAAGGCACGAAGGGTTGGATAAAGGCTAATCTAGGAGACTACAATCGTTTGACAGGAATAGAAGGAAATACACAGGGATTGGGATCTTTTATCATAAATGTGAATTTAATAAATGGCACTATAGAAGAGCATTCCTTTCTAGCGACGATCGCTCCTGGTTTAAACGTGTTAAAAGAAACGGTTTTTCAAAGTCTCCGCATCGCAACCCAGAAGGGATCCATGGAGAAACATGTAGTTTTAGCTGGTGAACAGTTGCCTTTGCTTCCCGAAGGCAAGAAAAAGGATCCGAATTTTGTTGTAAGTCAAGTGACGGGAAAAATTCCTTTTGAGATCGAAGTTAGTTATGAATCTGGCAGTTTCAGCAATAGGATGGACGTTAAATTAACGGGAAACAATTATGACGAGGCTCTCAAGGATCACAGAGAACTGTTCTCAAAGAAATTTGAAAATGTTTTCAAACTGAAGTCTAAGGGATACACGGACGACGAAGTGGCGTTTGCGAAGATGGCGTTTTCAAATCTTATAGGCTCGATAGGTTACTTTTATGGAGCTTCACAGGTGCAAAGTATCTATACTCAGGAACCTGTGCCTTATTGGAAAGCACCTTTGTATACTGCCGTACCAAGCAGAAGCTTTTTTCCAAGAGGTTTCCTGTGGGATGAAGGTTTTCACGGTTTATTAATCTCTGCCTGGGACATGGAGATAGAATTAGATATTATAAGCCATTGGTTTGATCTAATGAACGTCGAGGGCTGGATACCAAGAGAGATGATTCTCGGCCAAGAAGCTGTGGCTAAAGTTCCCGAGGAGTTCATAACTCAGATCAATACAAATGCGAATCCGCCTACATTTTTCTTGACGCTAGATTTTTTGCTTCAGCATAAAGAACAGGACTTACTGAAACATAATTACCAATTGCTCGACAAACTGTATCCACGGTTGCAGAAATGGTTCTCGTGGTTCAATACCACGCAAGTCGGTGAGCTACCCAGTACATATAGATGGCGAGGCAGGGACGAAAAGACTACTAAAGAATTGAATCCTAAAACGCTCACATCCGGCTTAGATGATTATCCCAGGGCTTCTCATCCGAGTGTCGCCGAGCGTCATGTCGATTTGCGTTGTTGGATCGCATTTGCTGCTCGCGTTATGGCTAGAATTGCCGAAACGTTGAGTTATCCTGCTACAAAGTATCAAGAAACATTCCAGTATCTATCCGACAATAACTTGTTGAACAAGCTACATTGGTCGCCGAATGCGCAAGTATATTCCGATTATGGTTTGCATACTGACAAGGTGATTCTACGGAAGATCGCATCACCACCGTCTCGCAAGCAGCAATCTGCTAATATGCAAATGACATCAGAAATGAAACGCATCATACTGGAAAATCCATCATTGAAGTTTGTCGACACAACCTTTGGATATGTATCGTTATTCCCTTTTATTCTGCAGATTGTCGAACCTGATTCGCCTCAATTGGGAAAAATACTGCAGGATTTACGAGATCCTGATTTGCTGTGGACGAAGTACGGACTGCGTTCGCTCGCGAAAACGTCACCTTTATACATGAAATATAATACGGAACATGACGCGCCTTATTGGCGCGGTCCTATCTGGATTAATTTGAATTACTTGACAGTACGAGCAGCGTATCATTATTCTAATGTGACAGGACCATACCAGGAGAGCGCAAAAAGGCTATACCAAGAGTTGCGAAAGAATTTGATACAGAATATTATTATGCAATATAGAAAGACCGGGTATTTGTGGGAGCAGTACGATAGTACGGAAGGAAAGGGTAAAGGAAGTCACCCTTTTACTGGCTGGACTTCTTTGGTAGTACTACTTATGGCAGAAATATATTAAATGTCACGTTAATGTATATAGTTGCGCTTTTGCATTCCTGTTCAACAGTACCAGGCTCAACAACATATTGTAAGAAATTTAGGGGAAATAGGCACAACAAAGAAGCTATCAAGGCTGTGTAGCAAAACGGAAGTCTATTAATATGAAGGAGACCAGAGCCCCTATTCTTGAAAAGTATCGCGTACGAAAAACTAGGGAAATGCTATAGTATATGTAATGCATACTATAGTATTTCTGTAGTTTTTCTTATGCGATACTTTTCAAGAATAGAGGCCCAGCCGACCCAGATCTCTTCCTGGAGCGCCCTGATATTTTTTTCGTGTTGTCGCATATTTCTCACAATATTGACTTTGATCATTCAAAATTATTTCACAAAAGTGAAATCAAAAGACAGTGTTCATTCAGAGTTATCACATGGATTTATTGCTACTGTGCACTTTGCATCTAGCATAGAAAAAATTATATTATTTTGTTATATTATTTTGTTATTACATTATGTACGTATTGTTTTTGTCTTTTATATCATGTTATATGGGAGTCATTGTATTGTCAGATATTGAAAGAAAAGCATTTGTAAAAATGTCAAACTATGTGTATAGATATATGATACACTCGTATATACCATTTACATTAATTGGAAAGATATATATATAATATATGATATTCTTTGATATCTTGATGGCCTGATGTTCTTGATAATTAAGTCTGAATTCTAGATGTATCTCGTTTAATAAAAGCGCTACTTATAATATTTTTATAAGTACTAAATAAGATAACATTTTAATATTATAATATATAATCATAAGTTTTGTATTACTGTTATATATACATATTTTTTGGCACAGTGATTTATTGGAACGTTCTTATTGAAAATATATTTTAGATGTATTTTAGATGAAGCAAATTATTTATTTTCATATTTGAGTAAATTCGAGTTTTATTTTGTTAATATCATGAATTCTGTATACATAACATGTTTTGTAAAATGATACAATATATGTATGCATGTGTATATGTGTGTGTGGAGGGGGGGGGGGATAATAATACTGTATAATTATCAAGAAAAAAGAAGCTAGAAATCTTGGCTGTGATTTACCATGAAAACTGGTATATTTTAATCTTAAGCTCTTTTTGAGGAAGCGCTATATCTTATCAGTGTAACATAACTCGGAGCATGGCACTTATTTTTGTGTAAAAAGCTCTTACTAATCTAGCCATCATTTTCTAAATAATTTTCGAAATAAAACTGTATATGTGTACTATAATAAAATGGTATTTACACATTGAGACCAAGAATGAATGTATTTTTTATTTCACACTTATGTCGAACTTCAGCTTTATATTTTTAGAAATTAATTTTATCATTTATGTGTAATGAAAGTAATTTATATCATGAAGTAATTATACATATAATCCTGAGTTTCATTCATTTATCTTAAAAAGAGCCTAATAATTTTTAGGCCTTTTACAAAATAAGTCATTAGTCAGAAGTCAGAAGCTAAAAATTGATCAATTACAGTCGTCAATTTTTAGCTTCTAATTTATGACTAATGGCTTATTGTAGAAGGCCCATAAATGTAATGTATGCTCCATCCCAGACAACACAAATATCCAAAAGAGAAACATAAGATGTCTTTGGTGCCTAAAAAACATCTCAATGTGTTTGGGATATTATTCAGTTTGTATAAACAGATTTAGATAGTTTAAATTTTGAAAGTTATTTTTTTCTCTCTCTTGATAAATTGATATTATATTTCTAAATATAGATGATAAAAGAAAATATAGATGATAAAGAAACCTTATTCTTTTTTAATTTTGGAAAAGACAATATAAATGATTAAAACAAAACTTATTTTAAGAAGAAATAATGATCATGTGTATTACTTCTTCTAAATTTTTTTAAACAATTTTTTTGAGGAAGATAAAAATCTAATTCAGAACAGGAGGGGTTTTTTCTTTTCATCGAGGAATTTTTTGGAGGGTACAAGAAGTTTAGAAGAATTTTTGGGATACTTTTTGAGAGAAAAAAAGAAATATCTAAATTATGGCTAAGATATTGAGAAAATTGCAATATATTGAAATAACTTTTGAACAAACCTTTCATTCAGCTGTTGTAGCAGAATGTTTATTGTTTATTATTATTAATATTTTGCAACTGTTGGAAGTTCTTCGCGCTGATTGTGGATTATACTTTTAAATCTAAAGGAATAATTCTACTTCAGTGAAGAGAGAAAACTTCCAACAAAAGAAATCATTCTACTGAACGCGACCATTCATCTTTTCTCATTGAAAAATGCTGAAAAAGCAAACCAACAGTTGGCACTCCTGCTTGCGATACATTTCGAGAAACGATTCTCGTATCGTATCGTAGGATCGCTGTCATCGTTGATGACTCTCTTCAGAATTCGGATTGTTCAGACGCCTCGCTAGAAGGATAGGTGTGTGCTTGTTGGGGTTACGATCGTGAGTTGTGGATTTTTGACCGAAATAAAGTCGCGTAGACATTCCAATTGCGTATTATGGAGCCGTACGATGTGATCGTCAATCAGCCGGTGGTTATCGATAACGTAAGTATCTACTATCCAGCTCCTCTCCCATTTAGAAAGCGAGCGATGTGTCAAACTTCAATGTCGATTGTCAACGTTTTATCAGGACGTATAATTTAAAAGAACATAAATGCTTTTCTTCGCATTCGCATTACCGTTTACGTCTTCATTTTTATTTATATCTTGATTCCTGTTCGCAAACGAAAACATCGTCAAAAATTATATCGTCGGCAATCTGGTCGATAATAATGCCGATGATGATGTTGATGCGATAAGCAATTCTTTCCTCGGTTTAGAATCGGCAGCGTTGTCATTACACCTGATTTTTTCCTATTTAGGGATCTGGCGTGATTAAGGCGGGGTTTGCAGGTGACCAGATACCTAAATGCAGATTTCCAAATTAGTAAGTAGCAGGAAGAGCTATTAATATTCATGACAGTGTCTCCTGTTTTTGAAGGTTGTCGATAGGTGACAATATTTTGATAGGTTTGTCCAATTTGTGAGCTTTGGAGTCAAAATGTAAAATCATTGATGCAAAAAATTCAATGTAAGATTTCATTTGAACTGTAAAATATTGATAAGTGTTGCTCAGATGTGTATCTATAGCTACGTTTACACCATGTGCTTAGTCTGCGACCTATGATAGGTGTCTTTGTTTAATCTACAGGATAAACAAAAACACCTATTGTATAGGCTGCGGCCTAAATGCATGGTGTAAACATAGCTAATATTTTACAGTTTCCAAAATCTTATCCATATTGATTTTTTTTGCATTGATGGCTATGCATTTTGGCTCTGGAGCTCAAAATAGTTTAGGTCTGTTCTAAATGATTTAGCTGAGTTTAAAAATTATTTTTCTATTTTATTATTTTTTAATGAGTATCTGTTAGCTAACATATCAATATAACATATCATAGATAAGATAACAATATAATATAACATATAGATAATAATATCATAGGTAACATATCAAAACATTGTATGACATGAGATTTTTTAAATAATTAAAATTTTTAATTTATATATTGATGTGCAATATTGACATTATTGATTGATCAAAAAAAATTAATACATGATTCTTATTTTTAGCATTGGGAGGCCAAAACATGTACGAGTTATGGCTGGTGCTTTGGAGGGAGATCTGTTTGTGGGTCCAATAGCAGAGGAACATCGTGGCCTTCTATCTCTTCGGTATCCAATGGAACATGGTGTGGTCACAGATTGGAACGATATGGAACGTATTTGGTCTTATGTTTATAGTAAAGACCAGTTAGCTACGTTTAGTGAAGAGCATCCAGTCTTGCTTACAGAAGCACCTTTAAACCCCAGGAAGAATCGTGAGAAGGCAGCTGAGATATTTTTTGAAACGTTTAATGTTCCAGCTTTATTTGTTTCCATGCAAGCTGTACTTAGCTTGTGAGTAATAATCATTTTGTAATAATCAGTGTTAAAATGATTTACAACTTTTTTTAAAAGATTGTATGACAATTATTTTTGTTTTTTATTAATACAGATACGCAACAGGAAGAACTACAGGAGTAGTTCTAGATGCTGGTGATGGTGTTACGCATGCTGTACCTATTTATGAAGGTTTTGCTATGCCTCACAGTATAATGCGAGTTGATATAGCAGGGCGTGACGTTACAAGGCATCTTAGGTTACTTTTACGCAAGGAAGGTATTAATTTCAAGACTACTGCAGAATTTGAAATTGTTAGAATAATTAAAGAGCGAGCATGTTACCTCGCCAGCAATCCCCAAAAAGAAGAAACAATAGAGACTGAGAAGTTTCAGTATGTTTTACCCGACGGCAGTCACTTGGAGGTAATAAAATAACATGAATTAATAATAATTAACGAAAGTATTATGCCCGTTTCCATCAATAGATTAACTTGAATTTTGATTTAATTTACTCTTCTAATGTTTTTCTAGTTCTTAGAATTATAGATGAGTTCTATTTGAAGAAAAAATTAATTCGATAATGTATTATATACATTAATATATTATCAAATGGGCAAAAGGACAGTAGATGTAATTTTAAATTTAGCTCTTTTATGCTTTTATCCTACATAATGTGTAACAGATGCTCACAGTACTTTAAGAATATTGAACACAATAATGTTTATAACTACTGACATGTCAGAAATGAGTCGATGAATAATATATATACGTTGAATTACATAGGATCCATAATAGATTCAATTCTGATAACTGAAAACAGTCTTCTACAGAGTCTGTTTGACCATTTATTCATATATATTTTACTGTGCGCAATATTCTTAAACTATTACGAGCATCTGTTATACATTATGTAGAATTAAAAGAACCTAAATTTAAAACTACATTTACCCATAATCCCATTGTTCACTTGAAATATTAATATATACACTAATTTAGTCAAGTGGGCAATGGGACGGTAGATGTAATTTTAAATTTAGTTTTTTTATCCTACATAATGCGTGACAGATGCTCGCAGTACTTTAAGAATATTGAGCACAGTCTTTTACATCTTTCTCATATACTTGTGATGCGCACTGATTATTCAATTGCTACAAACATATGGGACTTAGTTTTAATGCCGATTCCGAACGGCGGATTTTTCGAGAGGTATTTCTGTGGGCAAGAATACTCTCGGTAGGTTATCGGTCTTTTCCGAGAGGAGACAGGAACATAAATATTTTGGTTCCTACTGGGATCGAAACTGGGACTTCTGGCATAATAGACCAATCCGCTGTCTGCTATACTCGCGCTTGAGTTCAGATTAAAGTTAATCTACATTAATGGAAATAAGCATTAGTCATACATAACTTTGAAATAGCAAGTTTAAACTGTTCTTATGTATAATACATTTCATTCAATACAGATCGGTCCAGCACGATTTAGAGCTCCTGAAGTGCTGTTTAGACCAGATTTAATAGGTGAAGAATGTGAAGGCCTTCATGAAGTATTAACGTATTCTATTCAAAAGTCCGATTTGGATTTGAGAAAAGTTCTATTCCAAAATATCGTATTATCGGGAGGATCGACATTATTCCGCGTAAGCACAAAAATCAGTATATATAAAATAAAGAAAGAATCTAGAAGAATAAATTTTGTGTATTCTTATCTTTATGTTATACAAAAAATTATTGCAGTAATATAACAATATAATAGATTCTCGTATTTACTATTTAGGGTTTCGGTGACAGATTATTATCAGAAATTCGTAGAATGTCACCAAAAGACATTAAAATAAGGGTAAGTGTGAAAATAAGACAAACTAAATAATAAGTAAACAATTTTCACAGATAAAATTATGAATTTATTTCTGTTACACAACAGATATCAGCGCCTCAGGAACGATTGTATAGTACTTGGATCGGAGGTTCTATTTTGGCTTCTTTAGACACCTTCAAGAAGATGTGGGTGAGCAAAAGAGAATTCGATGAAGATGGTATACGGGCTATTCATCGTAAAACGTTTTGAACTTAATTTAAAGAAGCTTTCGAGAACGTTATATATCGAATAATTTTATTATAATACGAAATGATGGCACACTCGGCACGATAACAAAATGTATCGCAGCATAATTCATAATTATTTCGAATAGTAATTCATAATTTCTATCATTATTTTAGGGAGTCATTAGATATTTCTAATCGTTTAAGATAATATAGTGCAAAAATTGTTTCAATTTGTTTTTGCTTTAATGGATTTAATGTAACTTTGTTTTGATAGATATATACATAGTTGTGTTAATATACAATTAGAAACATGAATTTTGCAAAGACTGTATGATATGATAAAAGTAAAAAGAAAGTTAGTACATTTCAAGATTCTTTTAAAAAATGTAAATAATGTCTTTTCGAATCAAAGGTCAAACGTAAAGTTTTAAATCATTTTTAGAACTTATTTATTTATAATTTATACTTATATTATTTATGCTGTGCGTTTAGTTATATGTATTATGGCAGAATACATAATTTTCGTTTATTAAAAGAAAAAGTGCTCTATTTCGTCTTCAATATAGTGAAACGAAGCATCTTGTAATTTCTATGTGCAGCAACATTTATGCAAAGCATCTGTAAATATGTACGCTTTCGTAAAAATAAATCTCTATAGTCTTTACACACACATACACAAATACATGTGATTAAAACATGAATTTTTACAATTATATTGTAAGCGAGATTTATAGTTTAAGCAATTGATTCCAACATACGATACTTTGTAACACGCATGAACTATTGATTTTTAAATGTATATTAAATGCTGAAGGAGAACACAATCTTTCCTTTATATGGTATGTTTTAGCTGTGATAAGAATAGGGATTCAATTACCAAAAAGTTTATTAATGTTCTTGTTGTTGCATAAAGGTCGATGTACCTTAGTGAATTTCTTAGTGAAATTTAGTACTATTACTACTACTACTACTATTATGACCGCTCACTGAGCAGCTATAGTACTAAATGCACCTATTAGTCCAGATCTACAATAGGTTTTCAAGCCTTAAGCCGTAAGTTCAGGTCTACAATGGATGTTTTAAGCTTTAAACTTTAAGATAAGAAATTGACCAATTACAGTCGAATGCGAAAAGAATAACTGATTGTGATTCATTCATTCCTTATAGCTTAAGGCTTAAAAATCTATTATAGATCCGGGCTAAGAAATTGACCAACTACAGTCGAATGCGAGGAGAATAATTGATTGTGATTCGTCCATTCCTTACGACTTAAAGTATAAAAACCTATTGTAATTGGTCAATTTCTTACAGTTTAAAGCTTAAAACACCCATTGTAGATCCGGACTTATATATCCAGGATTCTATTTCATCAGATCTCGAACCGATTTCTAGTATCGTGGATACAACGCTTTGATCCGATTCAGAACGCGCTTTTATCTCTAAAAGTATATAGTATGTGTAACGTAAATTATAGCATGTTAACGCGCTAATATCGTTGTGTGTTCTGAATACGAGCTTTTACAAAAGAATGAATATGAAATACATATTTTACCTAATAGTGCAATAAAATACATTGAGTATTTCATGATTTAATCAATTAACGCGTTAACATTTGCATATTAAGAGTTACAGAATAGGTCTACTGGTAGGCCTACTAGTACGTTCTGCAACGAATCAAAAAGCAAAATTTTATTTTGTATCGGATGATACGAAGTAAAATCCTGTTTTCTTATTGGTTGCAGAGCGTCGTATAACGCACATCAGATCCAGTGTGAATCCAGCTCTGTTCGCGTTGCTCGCACTTTTTGCACTCTCTTTTCAAAGTCAAATATATATCTATTATCTCATTTTAAGTGTAAAAATATTTGGAAATTTCATGCAATGCGAACAGACTTCATGATACGGGCTTTACATCCGTATTCATAGTCAGGTCTTAAATTTATCTTCAGATACTCTGCGAATTATTTCATTGGCTACTGAGCGTCTAAAAGATAAATTTAAGGAAGCTTTAAGTATAAGGTCTGACTATGAATACGGACGTTATAGTTTCTTCTGTTTTGTTGGTAGGAATTGGTAATAGTGTGTAGTGGTGGTACTACCGTTTGTTGCTTTGCGAGGAGAGCCGTCTATTTGGTATTAATCTGAAGTATCTGGACCTCTCTTGGTATCGAATGATCGTATGACGTACCTAAACGTCCCATTGATATCCGCGAGTGTGCCTTCGACGAGAGGTGGTCGTAAATATCGTAATGTCCGCGACTTGATTTGTAGACGAAGGCCTACGTGAGGCGACGTGGAGAGGCGAGAGCGAGTGTGAAAGAGAGAGAGAGGTGGTTGGATAGAATACGAGACGCGCGATTAACGTCATCGTTGTCGTTATCGTCATCGAAGTTGATCGAAGTTGATCGAAGTTTCAAGCTGCGCTTATTCGTTTTCAAGACAGCGAGAGGCTAGTCTTGCGGGAGTTGTGTGCGTGATATCGTATACATTCGTGCGTGAGTATCGCGAGTGGGTGGGCGAGGCGTGTTCTATCGCTCTGGTTCCCCGCACGTTCTGTCGAGATATATCTTCGCGACGGGTACTCGCTTTGCTCGCTCGTTCACTCGCTCGCTCGCTCGCTCGCGCGCGCGCGTGTGGTCTCTCTCTCTCTCTCTCTCCTCTCTCCCTCTTCCCCTCTCGCTCTCTCTCCCGTGTGTCTGTGGTGTGCGCCGCGCGTGGTGTGCGGGAGTGCGTGCGTGAGGTTGCACTCCGAGGCAGCAGCGGTGCGTCGATCGTGCGGATTGGCAGCGATGAGCGACGACAGGAGCGAGGATGAGCCGCTCATGGACAGCTTCAATTGGTACAGCAACTGGGAGCAGCAGTGCGTCGAGGCACTCGAATCCGAGCCTGATTACGAGAATCAGCTGCACAACGAGAAGGAGCTCTACTCGCAGCAGATGTGGACGAAGTTCCAGACCACCGCTTCGGCCATCGCCCAGTTGTACAAAGGTGATCCCTTCGACGATGCTCTCTTGAGATACCCCTCGCGCGATATACTTGTGACTCCGTCCCTTTATCTTTCCACTCTTTTTTTTTTTTCTTATCCTCGTTCGCTACAGTGATCCCCCTCCAAGGTCGCTCCCTCCCTCCGCCTAATGTGAATTCCGTCCGTCTCGCGTAACATCCATTTTGTCGCGCCGTTACGAGAACGATATTACTTTCCAT
The DNA here is from genome assembly GCF_001594115.1 of Trachymyrmex septentrionalis. NCBI lineage: Eukaryota > Metazoa > Arthropoda > Insecta > Hymenoptera > Formicidae > Trachymyrmex > Trachymyrmex septentrionalis. The sequence continues at coordinate 2,796,441 of NW_017305683.1, forward strand.
TTGCGCAGCAATGTTACAGCAGACGTTTTGCGCTCGTTATCAGTAGTCTTGTTCTCATAACGTGTGCTCATTTCTACAATTATCGATCGGATCCGTTTAACCTCCTCTGATTTATTATTCTCTTATTCTCTTGCAGACCGCACACTGGGTGTCTCACTATGGGTGCCCTTTCAGACGGCTGCAGGTACCGTCACATCGTTGTACAAAGGTGTGTGTACATGGCTGAGTCAGTGAATTGCTGTCAACAATGACCGCTAGATAAAACGACCATCTCTCTCCTTGCTTTCTTCCCCTTCCTCTTTGCACTGCCATCTCTCTCTCTCTCTCTCTCTCTCTCTCTCTCTCTCTCTCTCTCTCTCTTCGCTCCTCGTGCTGCAGCGCTCCAGAGCGTCATTTTCCTTTTCACGCTTAATCTTTGTTTCTACTGTCTTTATTTGTGCTTTTGCTTATCCCTCTATTGTACCAGCAAAAGAATGAAATGTGTCACCATCATTATGGATGAAAACAGCTCTTTCCTCTCCATAAGCTGACCGCTCAGGGTCAGCTGTTTATTCGGCTAAATATATTAACGTGGGATGGAGAAATTTTATGGATTGACAACCTGCCTCATGCAGTCAGTCAGTCAGTCAGTCAGTCAGTCTGTCAGTCTCTCTCTCTCTCTCTCTCTCTCTCTCTCTCTCTCTCTCTCTCTCTCTCTCTTTCCCCC
>NW_017305683.1:2797246-2818602 GCF_001594115.1 Trachymyrmex septentrionalis
TCCTCCCCTCCCTTCCCTCTCTCCCTCCTCCCTTCCCACCCCAAATTTTTTCATTTAATATAATCTTGCTTTTAATTTTATTTATGATTCCTTATATATATTTTCTTTTGATTTCTTTCTCTTGCTATTTTATTTAAACTTTATTTTGTAGTTTATTTGTTTTGTAGTTTATTTATTTTGTAGTTTCTTTTTTTTTATTTTTCAAGATATAATTTTTGTTATTTTATCTTCTTTTCGTTGTTATAACAGCGTATTTGTGTGTAACTTTGAGAGTCCTCTTTAGAATCGTAATAAATGCTCCATCTATCTATTTATCTATCTATCTATCCATCTGTCTCTATCCATTCTCTCTTGCCTCTACTTCAGCACTAATTTTGTTACACAATGCATAGATTAATGTGCACGCATATTATAGAAAATAGACCTTGGGAAAAATTTAACTTATATTTCTTTAATTTCTTAATTGTAAGCTATTGAGTTCACGAGTATGGGTTAATGAAAAATCTGCAGAAAAGATTCCTTATAATAGTTCTCGAATTAAAAACTGTATGGATTACTCAAATGGATTGAAAACTGTATTTGTGATTTATTTTTCTCATTACTTGTTTTATGTGTTAAATAATTAATTGTTCAATTTGTTGATGATGATTTTTGGTATGTGTACGTCTGAATAACTGAATAAATACTTTAAATAATTTCTGATTTATAATACATAGGCGAGTATTTAATCCAAATAGAATTGCTTCCGTGCCACTTATCGGTTAATAACATTTTTTAAATTTAGGTTTGCAATCAATAACCCTATAAGACACAATATTCTTAGAATGTTATATGAATATTAATAATTTATAAAAAGGTAAATAATATTCATGTAACATTCTAGGAATATTGTGTACACGGCGTGCTTCACATATTATATCCTCATAAAAATGAGAAAAAGCATTATCGTGATTAATATCGAAATATAACGATTAACGGAATAGTTTTTTTTTTATGTAAAAAAGAATCATATACTGAGACACATGATAAAAATAATGCCAAAAAATAATTAATGAATATCAGAACTGCTTTATTATTCGTAATGTTCATAAAAAAGGAACATGCTTTTGATAACGTGTATCATGAAATTTTAATTGAAGACAGATGGAAGAGAGAAATTAGACCAATTTCGTAGCCAGAACATTGGAATTATTGATGACGAATGGCTACTTTGATAACGTTCTTGAAGATGTACAATTATTCATGTTATCAATGATGGTAGAGATAACTGTAAAAAAAAACGGCATTGCGACAATATAAAAGCATCTTTCTTCATCAGACTAATAGCTTTATAATATTCTATTTTTCACGTTATTTTTGTTATTTTCAGTTTTTCTCTAAAAAAAGTTTTTTTCTAAAAATTAAAAAGAAATTTTCTCTTCTAAAATGTATCTTTTATTTTTTTATTTATACATTATATATTATAGGGCTTCCATAAAAAATTTATAGATTACCATATTATTACATCTACTTTTAAAAATGGCAAATATTCGCGACCTATCTAGTAGTAGTAAATTTGACAAAGCGGATAATGAGTTAATTAATTATTTATTTGTACATTATTTTATATATTACTTTGTATAGTGTTGTACTGTTTCTACTTTTTAATTTTTTATTGAATGCATTTTTATAAATTTATTTCTCACATCAGATACATAATGAGATTTGTATGAGAAATGCACTTAATTATTTCCTATTGATGATAATTTTCCTCCGTTGGTGATAACTTCGTACATTGACATCAACGCAATTTTACACGCTAGGAATTTGATAATTACAAAGTAATTTATTTTTAAATTTAATTTTAATTTCTACCATTTTATTGAAAATCTAATACGTTTATAGAAAATCAAGAAAAGACGCACACTCACATAAATTTGTATCATTATGCGAAGTGCAATTTAATATTTTTAATTTTTGTTTAGAACCCACTAATGATTACATAATTTAGATATAAAATTTAACATAATAAAGTAATTTGATTACTCGTATGAATTATATTATGTTAAATTTTGCAATTAATGCATGTCGCTATATTTGTCTGTAAATTTAATCAAGAATTATTTAAATAGATTCAGTGGATTGTATGAGGCGATGCAGCGATTTGGGAGTGGAAATGGGCAAGCAGAAACGTTGTAAAGAAATAATGAATTGGGCTAGGAAAAAAAGGCGTATGATTCGCAGGGAAGATCTTCTTGCATATCTCGCTGGAAAACCACCTCCACCTCGTTCGCATCCACACAGGTTTATCCCTTTATTGTAGTTTCCGAAAAAATTATTAATCTAGATTATTGCTGTGGATTTTAATTTTGATAGATATATATTTATAAATGTAGATAATATGTTTCGTTAAATTAAATTAAAAAATAAACAAGTAAATTAATAAATTAGTAAATAAAATAAGCTGATTATTTATTAAAGGTTGCAATATGTTGGCAATGTTGTAGGAGTTCACCTAAACCGCGTATGATGGTATGCGGTTCTCCGTCGTCGCAAAGTCAAACGCCAAGTATGATGATTGCTCCTGCGCCGACAACAGGCACTGATCCAGATCCTGAGTTGCACACATTTAGGGAAGCATTGTCGGGTAAGTTATTCTGCAATTTATCTTTTTATAAATTTTATATAGTTTTTTTTACAGTCAATGCTATATTACTTATTGACTAGCGACGTCTCTTTAAATATTTTAATCATATTTCATTGAATTTTACAAAGAAATTGAATCACGTAAAGAACATAGATTTAAATGGAATATATTAAAAACTTTTAATTTTTTATTTTTCACGATATTTTTATTATTTTAATTTCTTCTGGTTTCCACGCACGTATCGTTACGTATCAAATGCACGCGTTCGAAGATAATTTAATTGAGATAATCACATGATGGAGTAACCATGTTTGACACTCACATTAACGTACGACAACATATGGATAGAAATTAAGAGTTTTATGTAGATATAATGTGTCCATAAAATAAGACAGAAACGTAACATTTTTCCAGGTTCTCCAGTGTCTCGACGTGGCGGAAGACAAGCCGAACTGTCGGCCTTTATTAGCAACGAATTGGCTCGGCATCATAAACGGCCTGCTTCGCATGACGTGGATATGGGATCACCCACGCACAAACGTATGCGTACTACACTGTAACGGCGCGCGACGCGTACGGTAGCTTTACTCCCTCGTTCCCTGTTAATTAATCGACCCGATTAATGACTAATAGCTCAGCTCCCCTACATAACTCTTGGTTATGTGTAATCTTTTGAGGGAAACGGTAGTGGTTCATACTGCCAGATAAGCACGTTCGTATGTGTCTCCTGCAGCTTTTACTGCCGATCTCGATTTATATATAACGTTCAAAATTACTTAATCTCATAATAACTATGTAGAGTGCGTCTGATGCATAAAATGATGTATTTTTAGTCCAGCACGCATATAATATATTTATGGGATATTTATTTTGCGTGTATTGGCAAATTAATTAATTGTATTTACGCTGTAAAAGTTTTGTTTTCCTTGTATGCGATTTCATGAAAATTTGGACCTCGTGAAATCTTGTACAATATAAATGTATATATGTATATGAAATTATTTACTTTTTGTTGACACAAAATTAGTGAGAGCACACGAACGTGTCTTAACAACTACTGTTGAAAGTGCCCACACACACACACACACACACACACACACACACACACACACACACACACACACACACACACACATACGCATGTACACGCGCGTGCGCGCACATACACGCACACACACAACACGCATACATACAAACACACGCACACACACACACACGCACACACAATGATCGGTCTGACATTACGTGCAAGAATTTGTATATGAGACTGTCATTTTGTCGATCAATTTACGAGGAATTTTTTTAGCCAGATATGTGACATCCGAAACGTTAAGTCTTTAAATGTTAATACGTATACCGATATATGTATCAAAATTTGTAACGACTGAGAAGCATTCTAATCTAATTGATCTATCAATCAATATTGTTGATAATTTAATGTTTTTCTCACACATGTGGAAAATGTCGAATTTTTCGAAAATAAAACAAAGAATATTTTTGTGTTGTCCGAAAATTGATAGATAATTTGTCTCAGAATAGAAGATACGAGTGCAAAATGTTTCGCTTTCACATTAAACAAAAATTCATCGAGTTGCTTATTAGAAATATTGTTTTTATTGTGCCGTAATTGTTTGCAATTAATTCTTTGGACATTTGTCAATCAATGAAATGGTTGTTTCACATCATTTTATTGATAATAGCCAAATATGAAAAAAAAAAAACGAAACTGATAGAAAATAATAATAATTATATGATAATGAATTTCAAATTTTTTTCTACTCTTAAGCTTTATTTCGTCAATTATCGAAATTAATTTATCATATTCTTGTTGAAATATTTCCGAATGTATAATAAATTTGAGTCTATTATTTTTCTTGTATAATATATATAATTTTCTCGTTTATTTTATTCATTGTTTATATATTCTTTTTTATTCTGCATCTGTTGCATTTCATCGTGTGCGTCATCGAGATAGGTTTGGTTATTGCCCAAATTGTTCGGCGTCTATTTTTTTGTGGCCAAATTTTTATGTTACTAAAATATTTATATAATTCAAATTACAAGGTTATGAATCGAAGTCTCAAGAAGAGAAAATAGAATATTAAAATAGAATATTATTATATTTTGTTTTTCAGCTGCATGAAAAAAGTACTAGCTATGAATGTTACGAAGGCATCAAAAATAATTCTTAAAGAGATCTCATTATGAGTTTTTGCCGTGGTAAACCAAACTTTTAGTATAAGAATTTCTATTGTGCGAGAAGCAGACGAAGCGCAAAATAAAAGGCAAGTGTGTCTGTTTTAAGAATTCGATATGTTGAAGAAAAAAAAGAGCAAAGCATTAGCGTAAATTTAGTTCATCTTTTGTTGATGCGTAGGTTATTAAGAGAAGAGAATGATCAGGCAGATACCAAGCTTTACATCCTGAACAAGGTCTGCGTTAACATTCTACTAAGGAATAATGAATTCAATATTCCACAGCTCTACAAGAGCGTAATGTGTTCGCTATATAGAACTTACGTAAACGTAGACTTTATCAGGTGTGATAATGATTGCAATATATATATACGTGTATATATGTGTACATATATATATATATATATATACATAAATATATCTTATATATATATATGTATATATATATACATATATATATATACAAATATATATGACGAAATATTTTGTAAAGAAAAGCGCTTAACAATTGCGTTTAACAATTTGTGCCAGAGAGTGAGAGCCTTCACCCTTCCCAATGAAGGTGATTGTAAATGTACATTATTTCTAACTACGCCTCATATTACTTCTATCTGAATTTTCAAAGATGTCGCAGACGAATTAATAGATTGTTATTTATCTCATCGAATTGTGATTAGTATACCTGATGAATAGAATTTATAATTGAGTTACAAATTGTAATCTGTAATCTTCAGTTAAATGTGGAAATCACGCAATTGTAATAATGATACAATAGTTCTGTTACACTCATATTATTCTTTTTATATTCCTTAAGAATAGAGTTTTTCTCGAACTTAATATTAATTGAAGAATTGGATGCATCAGGAACGTATAAATAACTATATGTAATTTAAAAAAAGAACTTATAGGGTGGTATTTATAGTACGTTTTTAATTTTAAAACTTTTAAGATTAGATCTCTGTTCTCTGATTGATTCATGACATCTGAAGATTATACTTAAAACGGTCTTAAATATAAAATCCAACTATAAATACTATAGAATTTGAATATCATATATTCTTCTGTCCTGAGTGTTATTGTTTTTATAGATTTCTGTTTACTCTATGCTTGCAAACTATCTAGAGATAACACAGAGTGAGAGTGAATGCGAAATAAAAAAAATTCATAATCACAAAAATATTGATTCAAATTGAATTAAAAGTATTTATTCGTTTCTCGATGAATATCACAAAAAATGTATTTATTAGAGTCCGACTGAAATTTTTATCGAAACTGAAAACGAATACTCATTACGTATCAATTTCGACTGAAACTATATAGCTCTCTTTCATAAATATTAATTTTAATATTAATATGTAATTTTAATATGTAATGTGTAATTATTGTTTTGTTGTAATTAAATTATGATGTTTATGAAAAAGGTCAAAATTAACACACAACTAATTATAAATAAAATTTTGGTTTTTAATTTTTTGACTGAAATTTAATTATTGTAATAAGTTATGATATTTATGAAGAAAGATATATGACATATAGACATGTCTATACGTATGGCCTTTATAGGATTTATATTTTTTAATTTTTATTTCAGTTTTGGTTGAAATTGACATGTAGCCGAGTGTTTCGGTTCAGTTTCGGCAAAAGTTTCGGTCGAACTTTAGTGTTCATACTCGTATTCATATTCATTATTAATTTATTTATTCAAATATTAGGTATATTATTAGGTGTATTCATCGGGCACACTAATTGCAACTCGATTTATACATACAAGATCGTTAAGGTCTATATGTTTGTCTGCGAACCGCACTTCGAAAATTACGTCAGAAGTCAACGTACATTTCTATTCGTTTCTTCGCAAGATTGTTCAAGCGTCACTCGTGAGAGGAATAAAAAAAATTGTTGTTCAGTTGTAAATATAGCGTATGCTAATAATGGTAAACAATAAACATAGATATATCGCTGATATTATTATTATTAGTATTTACTACTATGCGATAGCTTTAACAATATTTATCAATACCGTGCGATCGGCAGTTAACAGAATTAATTGAGGACTCTGCTTTCGATTCACTTAAGTATTTCCCCGGAACGAGATTGATCATCGTCGCGATGCAGGGTCCGAGAATCTTACGCCAGTAAGAACACGCAACAACCGTGGAGAATTTATTTTTCGCGAGCGAATCATTTATATGTCTACTATACATGCGAATTAAACGATCACGGAAGAAAGGTGTTGCTTTCACGATGAATGTAAAAAAAAAAAAAAAACAGATTGATAATTAAAAAGTTTGTACGTTCACATCGTTTTTAACACGTTTCTTCCTTCGCTGTTCCAGCTGTCGGAAGTATCCTCCATGTAAATGTTGTTCTTTTCGTATAACTAATATAGAAGAAAGTAATACATAGGTATTATCGTATGCGAAGATGCCATACTTAGGTACACTTTACCCATAAGCGAGCGCACCAAACCCGACGACAGGGGCAACTTTACGAAACACCGATCTGTTTTCGTTTCCGTTCCATGTGTTCGTGGTACATTTTTTGACTGCATAATCGAAACGTCCATCCTTGATTGTGACGTCTATATATACAATATTCATTTGAGAGAAATATCGAGAATTATTCTCGAGAGTTACTCTTGAGAGAGTCATACGTTTACTCACTGGAAAATACTGTGGAGAGCTACTCTCTCGCTCGCATCTTCTCATTCTCTTTACTTCCGAGAGTCGCTCTCAAGTAGACAAATCAATGGCAATTGTGTGCTCCTTTTTTTTCATTAGCAAGTAAGTAACTTGAGTATTCGATTTCGCCGGTATAATTGGCATTTTTCTGTCTTGCGTAATAGTTACCTATGAGCACGAGACGACACTTAGAGGTCGGCGAAAAAATTTTCCCACACGCGAGGAAGCTTTCCCTTTCTCATGGAAGAATTATCTCGTCGGAAATCTGTTAGCCGTTATAAGATTATATATATAGGTATGATGCACATCGAGCGAATATGAAATTATAATAATTTTGTTGATGAAGATATAATTAAGTTTGAACATGTTACGTAATTTTTAATTCGTATTAAATATTATAATACACCTAATTCAAAATTAATAGCTTAATAAATTCGACAATTGCTGTAAACGCAGGTCGTAAAAAGAATTAAGAATAATTTTTAATTGTAAAAAATATTTGTATGAAATATCATTTTATGTTCATTAACGATATGTTTATATGAAAATATATAAAAATATATAAATGTATAATAATGTGAGACGATGAAGGCGCCTAACAGACATTTCTAAAAAAAAAAAAAAAAAAAAAGGAGAAATACGTATTTGAGAATATACCAAAATCAGTACGATACAATATAAGGACCGATGTAATATTGTATTCATAGATTAAAAAGCGGAGGTGAAGAGAGTCAGGAGGGAGCACTTGTATATTATATTGTTCACAGTTATTTGATACGTTCATACTACACAGGAACGTATAAACGCGTACGTCTAACGGACGCAAGGCACCAAAAAATTTTTTACAAGCGTATCTTTCTTTCCTTTTCTTGTTATTCTGATGCATATTGCTGCAAGTTGCATTGGTGCACTATCGCGAGAACGAGTGTACCGTGACATGAGACTTGCACGAACATGACGCCTTGGTCGGGCACGACGCGTTCATGGCAAGGCGTGAAATGGTGCTGTTACTTTCTTGCGAACATAAGAAGCTTGTATATTTTTGCGCCTCTTGTTTGTAAGATAATCATTTACAAATAAATCACGAGAAAACGAAATCTGTCACGGCGTCCTCCTATCTACATTCACACTTTTTCTTTTACAACCCTTTGAATAGAAACTATCGTGTATATATACATACTTTATTGTCATGCAATTATTTTGTACATTTTGCACTGTTTGTGAATACAATATGTACTACACGACATTACATAAAATTAATGTATAAAATACTATAATCCATAACTATCCATAATACAATCCATAATTAGTACCAAGGTCTAAAAACTAGATAAGAATTTAATATATCACATGCAATTAACGATCACTTATTAAAAATTGCATTGAATTTTAAAAGATGAACAATGTCAATGTTTTTTTATTATTATTAATGTTTAGCAGCAAAGTTTAATGACTATCTTGGAGACATAAATGATGGAAAGCACAAGTTTTTATATTGTGTATCTACGGTTTATTTTAGTAATATTTTAAGTTCTAAACTTCGATATTAAATTTTTTTATGAAAAAATATATTGTTTAACGCTATTAAATATAAAAAAAATTGGGATAAATGTATGTTTTTATTATATATCTAAAAATTCTGAAATTTCATGTTTAGTACAATATCTAGTTAAACAGGTCAGGCTGATGTTGAGTAGAACAATGTTAACGACAATATATTTTATGGCAGTGTAATATAGTGTTATTGATTTTTTGTTTTTTTGATTATGGCATGAACTGTTCGTTCTATCTTACTTAATCTATTTCATTTAGTGTACTAATCGGAACTTAATTCTCTCCTTTTTTCTTATTTTTCCTTATTTTAATATAAATTTTTCTGATGATTATTTACATTACGATTGTGTACAGCCAATGTGATCAATTAAATATATATCATAGGAAAATATAATACTCTCGAGGCTTTTACGGGCACTTTCTATAGAGAAATGCGTTTCGCGGATTATCATGTATCAGGCTCCTCGCTCCGATGAAGTAAACTGTTATGTTCACGAAACATTGGCATTCTAAGATTTGGACAGACAGAGCGGAGATAACCCACAAAATATATAATTTTTGTATAATACGAAAATATATTCGTAATGACATAGGAAAATATCTGGACAATAAACTAGTACACAAAAAGTACGATATTAAAATTCTTTTGATATTGAATGATTTAATAATATTTTTAATTTTTTTTATGTCAAATGATTATTTTTCTGTAATCTTCAAAAAATCTCAATTTTATATTTGATGTTAAAAATTTCACCTTTAAAATTATTTCCTACTTTTATCTTTTGTATGCAAATCATTAATAGCTATTTCATCGTATTTGTGAATGGATAATTTTGTTACCAGCAGTTCATCTCTATGGCTGTGCAATATATTACTTTCACAATCTACTATCCTTGATAACATTCTCCGACGTGCTCAGCGCTTTTTTTCGGTTGGCGATTGCATTAGTGAGTTTTCGTCTCGGACCGAGCGGAAGTTTGAGGGCCGCTATGTCTGTTTCAGTGAGCAGCATCAGAGCTTCTAGATCGATTTGTTCTGATTCCAAAATAGGATGTATAGACGTGAGATTATTGGCGACTAAAAATCTCTGCAAAGGTGTCCATTCCTCGTCTGTCTCTTCACCTTCTGTTCATAGATAAATTCAATATTGTAGTATTCTGATTTTCTTTTGCACACAAAACATAACAATGCGGAAAAATCAGGTAAGATGATTGATTATCGTGCATCGTTCCTTACGACATAGAATGTATTGTTAAAGTTGCATAAGTATTCCATTGCACTTTGTAACAAGGTTCATTAAACTTACCCGAAAGAAGATCCTCGTCCCACAAGCTTTGTCTGCGTGCCAAACTGCCAGCACTTCCTATACTAATTTCTTCATTGTGTCCGTTTGGGCTGAACTTATTACTGTTTATGGATCCATTTGTAGAACCGTTTGCAGAAAGATTGCTGTTTTGCAGATGAACATCTGTCTGCGTGACCGGTAGATTATCCAGCGTAGATGTTATCTATAAAAATTACGAATTAACTTACACACAAATAAAAAAATTATTAATTAGCGCTTCTAATGCATTTTCCATCTATTCACACTTTGTTACATAATTGAGCTATTAGCGCATCTGATGAATATCTATTACGTATTTCTCTGCTGTAATCGTTTAAAAGATCGTTAGCGTTTTTGCAACAATTCCCACAATTAATTTCTTTGTTTCTTTGGAATCATGATTCAAATGAAACAAGCGATAGCTATCTTGTCGTAAAAGAAAACGCTGCATAACATTAAAGCCGATTTCTAGTTGAGTAGTTATTACGAAGGTAATCATGTGGAACAGTTATATTTGTGGATATGAAGAGATTACAGTGTGACATTAAAATGATTATAAAAATAAAAAATGTAACTTGTATAAATTTCTATAAGTCGAAATTTCTAAAGAAAATAAAAAGTAGCTCGATATACAGAAATTATGTTTTAGAATAATTTCCTTGTTTATAATTTTTTCTAGCTTGATATCAGTTTCATGTAAACAAAGTACTTGTTGTTTACTTATGACTGTAAGTTCGATTTAAGGTACAAATGTTAAGACTAACCGCCCTTCTGAAAGCCACCGAACCGAAACCAGGTCGATTGAAGATACTAGCTGGTTCCTGAAGAAAAGTGGTGTCCTTCGCAACATTCAAGTTCTCTTCCTCTCTGTCCTCCTCCTCCTCATCGTATATCCTTTCACCTAAGAGATCGGGCGTGCTCTGGGATTTACTGAGAGTGCCCCATACATCAGAGATTTTTCCTCTCCTAATGCCCATGTGTTGAGGCTGGGTGTCATACGTGCCTACGTACATAACTTCAGAATCTCGACGAACGCCAGTGAGACTTCGAACCGACTTCTTTCCGTTTACTTCAACCTACAATAACATATATGATATTACGTAATATTTACTGAAAGCATTAAATAAACAAAAATCATGTAGAATGAGTTAACTCTCAAATATTGATTTTTTATTATTTCTGTTTTTATATATACTATGACATTAAAAATTTTTTAAATTACTTCTAGATCATTTTTTGATACTTTTATTTTGAGTCATAAAAACTGTATAACAGTCTGTTATTTATGTATTTTTTTTACCTCTACGACTTTAAAGTCGTTGATGGCTTTCTTAGCTAAAGCTTTCCGACAAACTGTGCTGCCGTGTTTCTTCGTAGTGGTACCAACGATGTCGCTAAATGTTGGCGAAGGTTTCATTCGGCCTCTAAAGGTCAGTACCCCGGGCCGTTGAGAGTTCAACTCATTCATTGCGTCGAAGTCTGATTTAGCACGATCTTTTATGAGTTTCTTCTGTTCTTTTTCCGCCCTAATTTCAGCCATTTTCTGTTTCTTCATATACTCTTTCAATCTTAACAAAGATATTTTTACATATATTTAAAATAGAAAATAAAATGTTAAAAGAAATCGAACTAAACTCTAATATAACTCATAATAATGCAATATGCTAATTGTAGTAAGTAAAAAATTAAAAATTCTCTGTGAAAGAAATTATATGTACTCTATCACGGAAACACGATTGATGGAAATGATTTAATCGATGGAAACAATCCGCAAATTGCAGCGATATTATGTTCTCTCACTCTCTCTTTTCAAATAGAAGACGCAAAAACAAATTACATTCTACAACTGTACCTCTTCTCCGCATCTCTCTCCGCCTTTTCCCGGAGCATCCGGCTTTTTTTGCGATTATTTAACTCCTGATCAGCTTGAGCGATATCTAGAAACTGTAGAATCTTCTCATAGCCGTTTATCGCCGCAAGTTCACGGGCAGAGTGCCGGTCGATATCCAGCGACCAGATATTACAACCAAATTTCACCAAGAATTTTACGCAGAATTCGTGGCCCCTCGCCGCTGCCAAGTGCAAGCATGTATTCCCGAAGTAATCGGTCTTGTCCGGGTCGCCTCTATAATGAAACAATCATGACGTCTTATAAGTTAGTGGAACAAAAGGAGTAGAACTAATTCCTATCTATAATTAATATCTTTATTTATTGTTCAGACAAGAGTAAGCTACCAGAAAAAAAAGTAGAAATAAGAGAAGAAAAAAAGAGTAAGATAAGTACAATTAAGTACAATTAAGAAGATCGAAGGATAGAAAAACAAATAGAAAATGTATAGTTAAGAAAGGTATAGTTAAGAAGGTAAATAATATTGAATGGATATATATAAAGGTCAATAAAAAAGAATGGACTCCTACACAGAGGCAAGATTAGGCGATCGATTATGACATATTAGTAGAAGGGGATAAGAAAGAGAGAAGATAAAGAAAGAATGGAGATAAAGGAGAAAGTGGATTCGGATCATCAACTAATATAACAGTAGAATTAAAGAAAGAAGGGGAATTTGAATAGTTAAAGAAAGGGAGAAGTTACAAAAATATAAAAAATTGGGTGCAGGATTTAGGAAGGGGGGGGGGGTAGGAATTAAAAAGATTTTTAAAAAGATTTAGAAAGAAACAGAAGAAACTGGAAGATAAAGGAGATTATAATCGAAAAAAAGGATGAAGATAGTGAAAAAAGAACAGTAGAATAAAAAATGTAGGAAAAAAAGAAACAAGTAAAAGGGATGTTAAGAAAATAGAAAAAATAGACAGAGAAAATGCATGGATACAGGAATAGGACAAGATATAAGAAGCTGTATGAGAAAAAGAAAGAAAAAAAAATGAGATGGGAGGTGAAGAAAGAGCGAAAGAGAGTAAAATGTGGAAAATATTACATAGTGAGAGAAAAAAAGAAAAGGAGTAAATAGAGATGAAATAAAGATGGAAAAGTAGGAGTATTTCATAGAGATATTAGAAATACTATATTAGAGGAGGAATGGGGAAAGAAGAAGGAGAGAAAGATATGAATAAGATAAGAGGAAGGGGATAGGAAAAGAATTTGAAAGATAAGACGGTAGGGATTGATGACATAGGATACTGGGAAAGATGGAGACGAGGGCTTCAAGGAATGGACCTGGAAAGGGTGTAATAAGATTTGGAGGGGAGAGAGATGGCTAAAGAAATGCAAAGAAGGAATTAGTGCTGATAATTAAAAAAGAGAATGGAAGTAATATAAAAGAATATAGAAGATTTACAATAATGTCTGTGCTGAATTAAAATTTACATGATTGTTTAGTGAAAAGAATGAAGAAAGAGAAGACAAAAGATGAATCTATATAATCAGATTTAGAAGAGATATAAGAATGATAGACGATGTAATAAATTATTTGATAAATCAATAGATAGAAAAAAAAAAAGAAAAAATGATTGCAATGTTTGTTGATTTAAAAGCAGTATTTAATTCGGTGAATAAAGAAGTATGATGAGCAAAGAAAAGAAGATTGAATGAAGAATAAATTAGGAAAGTTGAGGAAATACATATATAAAAATATGTAAAAAGAAATATATAATATATAAAAATTTATAAATATATATAAGAATAAAATCTTATATATAAAAAAATAAAACAATTTTCATATTTTTTCCTTTGTCAGGAAAAAGATTATTATTTCATGATATTTGATAAAGTATTGTTGCGCTCCGAAAGGCAAAAAATATTTAAATAATAAGATATATTTTACATTATTTTACTATTATTTTTAATAATAGATCAGGAACATTTTTTTTATCTCCGGAGAAATTTCACGATAAAAAATTATTTTTAAGAATTCGTACAATCAGACATACAATTAATTTTTACATTGATTACATTAATTGTAGAATAAATTAAAAAATTTCTGTGATCTCATAAGAATTTATTGATCGTTTTTATCGAATTTGAATATATGAAAAGAAAAGATAATTTGAAGTGTTTGAATAAGAAACAAAGATAGATAGACATTTTACTCGTTATTTGTATCGTAAATGAATGTATTGAAGTTTCGGAGGTCTGGTTCGACCTACCTTTTATCAGTATGTGTTCTATTGTTTTTCATGCACTCGACCGCGGTTTCCGCAACTATGCAGTCGATGGACACCTGTAATGCGTGCTTCCGGTTCCGTGCATGTATTATTACGATATACAATAGCAGAACTAAGGGCCCGAGTGGACCTTTAAGAGCGGACCATTCAAATCGACATCGTTTTGCTAACTTACTAGAGATCGATGTGATTATTTTTAACGTTTATTTTAAAAGTCTGCAGATATTCGACAAAGTATTCGTGATAAACGGCCGGAAGCATCGAGGGACTACAGTATTTTGGAGCGGCTTGCAGTTAAGGTAAGTATTAATTATGAAGTAGTGGGGTTATCGTGCTCACGAGGCACGACGACCTCGTGCCTGATGGGCACCAATGTTTCGTGTGAGTAGACAAAACACGAAGTTATTATATATTTTTCGTCAAACGTGCTTCTGTAACGAAAAAGCTTCACGTCGTACTACAATATACGTACGTGCGATTTAATAATGCAATATTTATTATAATACAATATTAATCGTGTAAAGTCAATCTGCAACAAGTTGCAATATTCAGATGCATTGTACGTAGTCAGACAAAAATATTAGAAAAGAAACGTCTTGTCGCATGCACCAACTATCGCATGCCGTTGTAAAATGCGACACGCTGGTTACACTTGGTCACTGTAAAAAGGAAAAATAAGATTAGGCATGCACATACCCTCTAGCGACCAGCAGTCTCAGAGCATCTACGTGGCCTTCGAAGGCTGCCCATAATGTCGGGGTCATTCCTCCTTCATCTCGCGTGTTACAATCCTTTCTCGTGGCTTCCTTCAGAACATCCAACGTGCCTTCTTGCGCGGCCCTTCGATAAAGAATAGTCTGCATATTATTATATTCTTTATAAGTCCGATGTTTTTAGGCTTATGTTGTTTCATATGTTGAAAATCGAATATTAAAAATATAATAATACAAATATTAATATTTATTTAAAAAATTATTCACAAAAAAGTACAATTACGTGATGTCTGTTGATAAAAAATATTTCATTTATATTAATTGCAATTATTAATTAAATTAATTGCAATTGTAATAATTATTTATTATTATTAAATAGCTTATTATTATTAATGTAATGTATATAAAGAAATATGTAGAAAAATGAAGATAAATGTACGTATTTATACAGTATACTTCAAATCTGGATACATTTTAATTGATAGTAAATATTTATTTATTATATATGCGCAATATATTTTGCTTTCTTCTCTTTCTCTTCTTATAAGAAAAATATTTTTACTTCTTCAGGATATTCGGAGTACGGTATTCTGAAAATTGTACCTATTATTTTATCGTGCGATGCATCGCGTAATGCCTTATCTGATTTTAACCAGATTATTTTTTATAATTATCGTCACGTTGCTCGAGGAAAAATTGCAAATCTCTGCGCGGGCTCCCCATAGTATTATATCCACGCGTCTCAACATCTGATAATCCGTGGCGGCTCGTGATATTTTAATTAAAGTACTAAAGTGCTTGCAACAGCGCGATGCAACAGATTTACATTTTTTTCTTTTTAATTAGAAAAATTAAGATGTTAAGGAAAATATGCACGATTTGTCAGGTGAGACAGCATCTACTTTCGATTCGCCGATGTTGCATTCCACGAATGATTTCAGCGTATATCGTTTCACATTACTTCATCAATGTCATCGAGTTATAACATTAATCCTCTGTTATCCTAAACAGTGTAACTTCACACAAGCTATAATAAAAATATATACAAATTTGATGTATTATAATTTTTCTTTGTATTTCTTAATTTCAGACGGTAAATTCATTATTGTATTTGAAATAAAATAAAAGATTTTAAAAAATTTGCAAATGCAAATTTCTTGCTTTATTCTCATCAATTCCTATCATTTTCAGATTTAATTACAAAATTCAACTTACTAAAATAACCAAACTTGGAGATATTCCTTTTATTAAAACTATTAAATTAATTATTAAGAATTCATACATTTTGAGAAAAATCAATTTTGGTAAAAAAAATATCTCGAAATTCGATAGAATAGATAAACGTATTGGGTAGTATTTAGACTTTTTCCGTAAAATTAACACATAAATCGCACAATGTACAGCATTCTCCATTGCTACGAAAGTTGATTAGGTCCGCTAGAAATTTTTCAGATGATCTGTGTGATAAATTCCCGTAGTGAATGAAATAAGAGCACAGGTCTCCTCTCATGCATGAATTCCGCACGCGCTCTTCCGATGTACATACATGATACAGTCCGCATGAAACAGTCCATAATCATAGTTATTTTATGCTCATAGATAATTATTCGAAATCTCCTAATTTTTTTATTATTAAACCGCATGCGTATATTCATTGAGAATCACCATAGCATCTCTCCGTCCAACTTAATAATATTTTTAACATTGTTAAAACACAATGTATTAATTATCGTGTATAATGTGCCTCCATTTATTCCGACAGCTCATTGCACTTCGTGATTATAAATACGAAAGATTCGATTCGGTTCACGTCTTCTCATTTCGTTCCAGTTACTTGATAAACGTTGATCCAATTTCCTTGATGAGATAGAGCGATTATCATTAATCCGTGCGAATCGTTCAATTTATTTGAATCGTATATATTGGTAAAAAATCTTTCGACATTCTACGTGACACTGGAACGAAATTTTAATTCATACATTATGAAAGAACTATGGAACATAAGAAATATCGAACTGTACTAAGGATTTATATATTATATTAGAGACATAGTGATTACTTATTTTGAGTAAAAGAGCATCGCGTTGTTTAGTGATTTTAATATTCAAAGTAAGTAATTATTACTACCCTCCAGTATTAAATTTCTGTAAGGGTTAAATGTTATTTTATTCACATTTTTAGTATTAAGAAAAAGATTACAATATATTAAAAAAAGATCTTACAAGATTTACAAATCAGATATAACTAAGTTTTTAATTAAACTTTTTGCACGATTTATTTTTTCTTTTTTTTTTTTTGGAGAAAAAAGAAAAAATTTAATTGGACGTGATTAAAGTACTGTATATATAAATTAAAATCGTTATACACTGTTTTAATTTTGTGAGTGCAAAAGTAAATTGCAAATTATATTTTAAATTATAAATTATATATCTTCAAACTTTAAAATACATATTTTATATAACAGCACAATAAAGTGTATTGAGGATTTCACGGTTTAACCGGTTTCTATATTTATATTAAACACATCTTTATGTCAATTTATGTACGCTTTAATGTGAACCAATTCGCACTGAGTGTGACCAATCGAATTCGCTATAAAATTAATTTTAATCTCAATTCAATTTACTCTTTTTGTAATATCCGTTTCTATAATATTAATGTAGATTAACTTTAATCTCGGTTTAATTTGCTCCTTATCCTTTTCTAATTCTTAGAACTAGAAAACAATAGAAAGTTGAATCAAAATTAAAATTAATCAACGTTTATAAAAACGGCACAATTCTAGAAACTAAGAAAAAAAAAAGATAAATAGTAAGTTTTAATCTTATATATTGGCAAAAAGAACAAAACATATTCATGAAGTGTATTTAGTTGTTTTCCTCGTGTTATCGCATCCGCTTCGCGCGATCGGCTCCGTGCCGTCAAGACTCGGTAATATTTTTTTCAATCCCAAGACGAGTACCTCACTCCACAGCATTTCTATGCTTTCCGGGACAAGTCCTATGGGCGAGCGCGTACGAAAACAAGAGCAGAGGAAGAGTCGGAAGAAAGAGAGAGCGACAAAGAGAAAACCGCGTGCGGCATCCTCTTAATAAATAGAAACAAAAAAAAAGAAGACAAGTGCACTCACTTATGAAATCGTTCGGACGACATTTCGCGCGCGTCCCTCGCTGCTTCGCGAATCCGGCTATCCGGACAGCATCGTCCGTGACCCCTAGGAGAGACGCTCGGCAAGGATCCTGATAGAGAATTCGGTGATAACAAAAAAAAGGAGAAGAAACGCGCAAGGAAACGACAGCGACAGTACGACGCCGAGATGGGACGGCAGTGCACTGTTCGAGCGAGCGCAAGTTACATGAGTTACACCTGGTGGCCCCTGGCGCGGTCCCCCGCACGGTCCCCATCCTCCAGCTCTGGCTGTTCCGCTTCGCTCCGCCGCATCGATAACCTCACCTCTCGCTCGTGCGACGCACCGCGCGATTTGCCGCCACCTGCGATCGTACAGGCGCCACGTCCGCCACCTGGAGTTTGTCCTGCAAAACTCTCTGAGTCAACGAACGGCTTGGATTCAAATGAGAGCGCCCGCCGGCGCGATCCGGCGCCAGCATCGTGTAATTTGATTACATTTTGACGAAAAATAGGTCGAGTCCGCTCAAAGATGAATTGCGCAGGTATAGTAATTTTTATGATATTTGTTTTGAGTCGGGAAGAACGTTTTACGTTTTCTTTTTCTAAAAAAAAAGTCGATAGGAATGGAAATGTTTAGCCGTTAGCTTGACTCGTGTTGTACGGGGTGAAGTTGTCGCCGCTTCACGATTTCTCGCCAATTTCTCGTCATTTCTCGTCATTTCTCGTCGTCGTTAATACATCGCGGATGCAGAACGAGTCGACTCCGAATCAGGCGGTATTATGCGAGTCTAATTAGTAAGTTACAGTCATTACCGAGTCTGTATTGCGATATCTTGTTGATGGCAATCATTTGGTATAGATCCGACGTTCGTAAACGGCGATTTGTCGAGATTCCCTGAAATTGTTGTAATTCGATTCGGGATTTAGCGCCATTTCGCGCGCCAACACTGACAAAGCAACTGAATCTGTACTTACCACAGAATATATTATAGTTACGATTAATCACTAAACTGATGGCTTTGTAGTGGTAATTTTAAAAAGTTACACTATAAAATCATCAATTTAGTGATTAACTATAGCTAAAAAAATACAATCTTTACATTTTCATCAGATTAAGAGCGGGAATACAGTCTTGCATAATGCATACGAAAATGAAACATCGAAACATCTTTTATTTCCTTCCTTTCCATGTTTTCTACAATAAACTATTAGTCCGGATCTACAATAGATGTTTTAAGCCTTAAGCCCTAAGAAATTGAACAATTATAATTGAATGCGAGGAGAATAATTGACTGTGATTCGTCCATTTCTTATATGGTTTAAGACTTAAAAATTTATTGTAGATCCGGATTTACCAAAGCTTAAGTCTTAAGCCATATGAAATTGACCAGTGATAGTTGAATGTCAGAAGAATAATTGGCTATGATTGATCGATTTCTTACAGCTTAAAATTTAAAATTTAAGTTATTGTACAAAGTTATTAAAGTTTTTAATAAAATAAAAGACCGATTGATTTTCTTATGCCTTATTATAAAATAAAAGACTTTCTTATGTGTTACGTCTTATGCAAGAATCTGTGCTTTTTTCCTAATACACATTCTACAATAAAACAATTAGTAATATATCAGAAGTTAGAAGCTAGAAATGGATTTCAGTGGAATGTGAGAAGAATAATTGATTATGATTGGTTAATTTCTAACTTCTGATTTTTGATTTATTACTAATGGTTTATTGTAGAATATGTGTAAGTCTGGGCATTCTACAATAAGTTATTACCTAAGCTTTAAGTTTTAAGCCATTAGAAATTGATTAATTTCTTACGGCTTAAGACTTAAACTTAGATAATGTCAAATTATTGTAGAAAGCTTGTTACAATAAGTTAATTAGAAAATGAAAAATCGAGTCTAAGATTTATAGATGCGATTTCATTTGATGATGTAATATCTCAAAAGCCGATTGTCGATGGCATCTAAAGAAAAAATCTTCTTGGGATATTCTTAAACATAATTTTTATTATATATTTTTTATTATAATTTTTAAATTAATGATTTATTTAAAAGACAAGTAACACTTTAAATTAGAATGTGTAATTGTATATTTTAAAATATTAATACAAATATTTTAGTCACTGCTATAATTTCAGTATGTTTGCTTGTTATAGATTTACGTCTATTACTTCGCTGCTGCATATCGTGTGTCGGTGAGTGTAATGCCTCCTCTTATCTTATAGCGAATTTGATTGAGCATACTAATGCATACTGATGCATTTGAATTGGTTGTATATTTATCTAATTTGAATGTAAAAGTAAAATACAAATTTTATTTTTATTTTATTTTAAATGATAAAACAATATTGTATGAAACTGCACAATAAAGTGTATTGCAAATTTCGCTGTTTAATATATATTAAACAAGCATTTTTATATCGATTTGTATACGACGGCTTTAATGTACATCAGTGTGCAATATCTCCAATTGAACCCGCTATTAATCTTGTAAGGTAATGGCAGTTACCTTTTTAACATCTAAGACTGGATCACAAAATTCGCAAATCATATAAATTATTACTATTATTTTTTTCTAATAATTTGTCACAATAATTGTTTTTTATTGACCTGTAGATTTATCGTTCGAATCTTGAATGTATAATAGTACGCAATTATACTGCACAGTAATGATGTATTCTAATTGATCATATAGGTAAATTCTTTACCGACGATTAAAATTTCGCTGTGAGGAAAGTAGCTCACTGCAGATAGTGCTACTTGTTCATTAGTAGCATGTTTAGGGATGCAATGGATAATGATTTTTTTAGATAATATAGATACTCGATACGCAACGGATAATGATTTGTCGGATATCGGATTTTATCCAGTAAAACCGAACAATTACATTTTATCCAGCAAAACCGGATAAGCCGGATAATAGAATTTTATCCGAAAATTGCACAAAGATTGAAAAATAGAGAATCTAATTCGTTTTTTATAATAAAAAAAAGAGAATTTGTTTTTA
>NW_017305683.1:2818932-2825281 GCF_001594115.1 Trachymyrmex septentrionalis
TTGAGAAATTAAATTTTAAATATATATAATTATTTCCATTTTAAGTGAAAAGCGACTTTTTGATAATCCGGTCGGATAGTCGAACTACCCAGCCGAGAACGGTCGGATTGAAAAAAGTAGTCGAATATTGGATAATTGTCGGATATTATCTGCATCCCTATTCATCGTTTCCTTTGTAAAATTAATCGATGTACGAGTATTGTTGGTTTTAAAATTAAAATTTTTTTGTTAGATTTGCGTTAAAATGTAATATGAATTTATAACTATAATATAATAGAATAAAACGTGATAAATTATTATTAAAAAATTATATAATTATATATGTATGCAATTTGTGTTCTTTGTGTAAAAATACACAGCCATGATTAATTTTGGAATGTCTTTTTTATTGATATATTACAACAATTAGCATGCAAGGGTTACACTTAAAAATTTTACACCGATGCTTATCCACGTCTCAGCATTAATTATACCAGAACTAGAACCGGTGATACTTTGAAGAATTTCAGAAAACTCTGAACTGTATAAGTATATTTTACTATGTTCTGAACGATATCGTTGAAATTCTCAAAAGAATTAAAATGTTTTTAACATATTTGATTGTTGTGAGACATTGTTCTCAAACAGTCTAGTTCTTTCAACAAGTGTATATTAATTTATATGAATGAATGAAAAATAATTTACATTATCAATGATCTGAAGTAAACTAATCTTCTACTTTTACACGAAAATCTTTATCAAAATTGAAAATAATAATCTTTTTCATAAATTTTATGTAAATTTAAATTGCATTATTAAATATCTCAGATCAGTGAATACCAACTAAAAAAAAACATAACATTAATGTTGTAATTTTGTACTCAATAATGTTACATTATATCTTGTGTTATATTACATTTATATTGTTGAGTGCGAAATTATAATATTGATGTTATTTTATTTTTAGTTTGTCGACTGGAAGGCTATGAGATTTAATTATTAATGAAATTATTCTTATTTTGTCTATTGCGTGTACGGATAAAATTATGTATTATTTGATTTAAGAATAACTTTCACATATTTAATACTTTTGATAATTCTTATTTCAATCATTTGTATCTCTTCGCTTTTTTAATTTTATCACGGATCGTAACAGCACATTTGCAAGAAACATCGATCATCTAATAGTGTTTCTTATTCAGTTATATACCACTTACATCTCGATCACAGTTCGATTATGTTTACTTCGTTAAATATGAGTTATTTACATGTTCGTACATACATTCCACTACTAGAGTAATAACTGTAGATACAGCTTAATTCTACTATGTAAAACCGCGGTTTTGCAAACATGTAAGCCGTTTCAACGAGGGGTTAGAAAATTATGAAAGACATTGACGCATTTCGGTCACTTGATACATTAAATTTACATATTCCTGGTAGAAAAATACCAGACGACTTTTAAGAGACGCGCTATTGTTATAATATTTATTGATATTGAATTGTTAATTTACATATCAACAATATATATATTGCAAAGAATTGTATATTTCTTATTATACTATCGTTCGATACTATTTTCTACGTTTGAAAACAATGAGAAAGATCCTATACAAAGATCAATTCTGTTTTGATCATAACATTTATCTATCAATCATATTCAAACAATCCTTAATATACAGCATGTCTTACAATCCGACATCAATTTTAATAATAAATACTTCTTAACTAATTTGGAGGTACAGTTTTATGAATTAGATATGGAGGCACCATTTTCAAATTATATAAGAATTTCTTTATGAATTAAGTTTATTATTTATTTAAATACAGATGAATTTCATTTCTTTAAAATTTTGATTTAGATTTAATTATTAAATTAAATTTAGTTAATTATTTAGTTAAATATTAGAGCATTGGAACAAATAATTCCATATAAATTTCTCAATTCTTTAAGGTCAGTTCTGCGATACCTTTAACAATTTCTTCTGTATAATTGAAAGTACTCGCGAGAGCAATCTTTCAAATTTTCAGGATTCTTTTATCTCATTTTTTTGCATTTTCATCAATTCGTTATTTGTTTGTGCTTATCGGGACATTGTGCTTCAATTTTATCTGAAATTGCATAAAAGTCTTTATTTCAAAAT
Source organism: Trachymyrmex septentrionalis (assembly GCF_001594115.1). Lineage (NCBI taxonomy): Eukaryota > Metazoa > Arthropoda > Insecta > Hymenoptera > Formicidae > Trachymyrmex > Trachymyrmex septentrionalis. The sequence goes on from NW_017305683.1 coordinate 2,821,056, forward strand.
TTTTCTATTGTTTAACGATTTTATCTAATAATGTAAGACAGTTCTGATCACTCTATCATTGCGCACTTTTCTCATTATTCTTGTAATTATTTATTTATGAAAATTTATATAAAGTCTCGAAAAATTTAGAACGATTTTTTTATTCGTGGATTCTCGTTCCCTCTCCGTGAACTCATTGTAAATAATAAATGATAAAGCTTTCTCCAAATAATTCTTAAGAAATATTCATTCTCAGAAAATAAAAATTGGGCAGTATGTTGTGTTTCCTTGACAAAAGTAAATTAATTAAACCTAAAATCTCGAGAGACTATTTTGAAAGGGAAATAACTATTACCTTAAAATGCAACATATGTTTCTCAAAATGTAATACGTTTTTCTCAAATCTATTCTTAACTATTACGAGAAGTGAAAATTTCATGAACTTTTCGAGATTGCGGTCGCGTAAGTATTTAATGTGAAACGATGATATTTTATTGAATGAGATTTTGACGTGAGTTAAAAAGTGGAAAGTTAAAAAGTTAGCAAAAGTTCGCTAACAATCGATCACTGGGCACTTACCGAAATAAAAACAATCTCGCGCTTTTCTCGACAGATAAATCGTTAATATACGTATATAATTAACGTTGTACGAAGTCGCTGCGGGATATAAAAATATATTACACGCGCGGTTGGGCCGTCAGTTTAAGAATAACTGTTACTTGACGCCGTTAGACTGTAGTATTTCGTCAAAATTTCATGATTTCTCTTTTTATTAGACAATCTGAGAATATTGAGAGATTCGAGCTCGATGTTCGAGAATTCGAGCTTCTATGATTTTAAATTTTTCTATGATTTGTCATCGCCTAAATGTTTAACGAAGAAATACGGAATAGGCCGCAGTTTCGCGTGTACGAATGGCAAATGCGTTAACAACAGATCGGAAGAGACCTGAGATTTGTAAATATTCAGTTCCTATATGTATATGTTTCATATATAGTTGGTTTCAAGAAGAGTCTTAAAGATACTTTCGATGATATCGATGATACTAATACCAGATGAGATCCATATTAATCCATTCGTTACTATTTTTAATGTTTAATAATATTATATTAGATAAGGATGAGAGAGAAAGAGAGAGAGAGAGAGAGGGGAGGGGGAGATGAGGGCAAGAATGAAAAAAACTATTTATATATATTTGTTTTTTACACATAGTTTGTTCTGAGGAAAGATGAAAAATACAAAATAGAACTTTGCAAAAATTCATTTTGTAAAAACTATACTTGCATTAGAATTTTTCATTCAATATATACATATAATAAAAAGATATAATTTAAAAAAGGTCCTATGCAACGAATATACAAGAACTGCTTTTGAAATCGATCCAAAAATTTGTTATGTTATTTTCTAGATTAAATTGATTCCTATCTTACTTTATTTCATATTTTATAAAAAATAAATGTATTTTTTAGTCGAAGTACATAATTAATTATACATGATAGCTCTGAAAAATATAAATATAATGTCGGGTAATTCAATATTAAATTCACTGTAACGGATGAATTAATATCAAAATTTTTCTTGAATCTCTTATGGATCTCATGTGAAAGTTATTGAATCTTTCTTATTGCTAGGAAACAACATCAAATCGATTGAATCTTTAAAAAGGATATGAATCAATGTTTCTAAAGTATAAAAGAATGAATAATGTACATGTAATGGAAATATAAAGGATAAATATACGTGAGAAACGAAAATATAAAATAAATAAGTATAAAGTAGGACAATTTAATCACATTATAAAAGATATTTTCTCTTTGTTATCTAGCATAATTTATTGACTCGTATCCTTTTTAAAATGTCTCTTTTATATGGGTTCTCAAATGTGTATACCATGGTATGTCGAAGAGATTATAGCGTCCCAATCAGCATACAATATTAAATATTAATATTTTAAAAATATTTATTAAATATTTTTAATTAAATAAATATTTAAAAACCGTTTTAAAAATACTGTCTGCTGATTGGGATTCTGCTTTCGTACGAGAAAATTGTGCCATATAAATGCATGAATCTTGTGTAAAGAGTATGCGTATATATAAATACAATTACGGCTAATATATTCTTCATAGATCTTTCATCGTCAAAACATCGCCAATCTTCATAAATATTCATCAAGTATACATATATGTATAGGATTTACCGTATGGATACCGTATGTATGGATACCGCATACTTTAGACTAGCTGCGTGAATGTTTTGGTAAATTCAAAATAAATAAAATTCCATATATATGTATATATAATACATATACTGTACGTGTTAAAATGAAGTGCACTTGAAATTTCGTAAAAGATAACATTTTCTTATTTGCCTGTGCGTTTCACAATAATCCAACAAAATTGAATTAACATTGACAAATAATTTTTGTTTCATAAATTCTTCTTATTCTTTCCCTTTATCGCAATATTAAGAGCTGAGAACAAGTGCGCAGTCTGAGACACTTTGTATTCTATAATAACACCGTTTTCTACCGTACAAGATTCATTTTGAATCGCGCTACATATATTCCTCTGATTTTATCGTCAGAGATTTGACACATCAACAAACGTCCGAACGAGTTAATCTGAAACGTATTTACAGGCGTTGTATATTTCCCGTACAAAAACCTCTTTGGTATAGTTAATTACGTTTGCATTTCAACGAATCTTATACCTTATATGTCCGGTTTATTACCGCCTATGCGCTACGTCAAAATTTGTTGGATAACAATTATTTGTCATCAATGTGGCAAATGTTACACCCTCGTTACACCTTTGCGCGAAAGGCAAAGTGAGATGCCGATAAAAAATGATTGTCTCGTTACAAAACGCAATTCGTACGTGATCTTGTGTAATTTTTTTTTTATTTATGCCGTGTGTTAAGTTTTAAGTCGTTGAGCATGTTTTATGACGTGACATCGTATTCGAAGACAATCGCGATTAATCGACAGTCATCACCGAATTTTTATGTGAATTTCTCACATTTGCGAAGAAACATTGCTAACAATGTTGAACACCATCGATTCCCTTACTTCGCAATCGCATCGTTATTTTCCCAAGATAGCCTGAGTACATTGTTATTATTCTCAAAAATCTCTTTGGCTCTTCACACTTCGTCATCTTCTATATACAAGGTCGTTTCGTATTTCTCATTACGCTTGATTTGCCCTGAATTGTGCGACGCTTCTTCAACTATCGTCTGCGAGTCCATGTCATCGGCGATAATTATGGGAGTTTGTCCTCGTAACGTCGTATCGGTCCTTTCGCTCGTCGATCTGCGCGATTCGGTTTTCCCATTGTCATCGAGATCGTCTCCCGAGCTTTCCACGTCAATCTCCGTAACGTTCTCCAATTCCGGTTCTTCAAGCAGCATGTCACCCTCCGTAGGTCCCTCAGATGATAAAGCGCTAGCGTTCGCTTCCTCGATATCTACAACGTGGCTCTCATCAGAATTATCGCCACGGCTTTCCTCGGTGTCGAGGGACACTGTCATAAAGTATTTTGGCTCGCAATCAGATCCGGAATTCATAATGGCTTGAGTGTTCAGGGAATGTCGACTCGACTGTGGATCCTTCGAATGCCTGTCGAAGGATCGCCGTCTGTTGTCGTCCGATCTGGAATGATGTAGTTTAGGATGACGCGATTGCCTTCGCAAATTCTCTCCGCTGCTCGCTCGTGACTTCATTTCTGTCTCGTCAAACATGTATCGGGTACAATCGACGCTGAATCTATCTACCGAGAGTTTCCTGTAAATTCGGTGAGAAGAAACATTTCGTCGCTTGTCTTTTGACAAATAAAAAAGGTTTGTGTGATTAGGCATTGTAATATATAGACGTCTTATAATATATAATCTTACACGGGAAGAATTTTTGTTTAAATTTACCTTAAAAATAGATAGTTGTAGTACAGTACGATAGTTTAAAGATTTTTGCACTTCTGTAAAATTGAAATAAAGTATAAAATTGATCAAACTTATTTTATACCTTATTGTAATTTTATTAATAAATGAGAAAGATTTACATTAAAATTCTTCGAAATACAATGTTGTCTCATGACTTGTCATATTTATTTCAGGGTAAATTCTAAGAAAAAATTCTTTCCGTGTACACAAACAAGTTAAGTTTTATATTAAATTGCCAACCTGCATCTTAAAAAAAAAATTTTTAGATATTTATAGATAATATTTATAGATAATTTTGTTTATTTAAA
>NW_017305683.1:2825381-2845715 GCF_001594115.1 Trachymyrmex septentrionalis
TAAAAATAAAAAATGTTACAAAAGCTTGATCTGAAAATTTTTGCTTATACCTATAGTCTCCTCTTCGAAAATCTGGGCTTCTTCGAAACTCGAAGCTAGCTTTTCGATGTCCCATCGTTCTGTCGAAGCGACGATCACCCCCGATTCTGTCGAAGGACATTTTACGGAAGTTTGGCGAGGAGATTTTGCGGAAGTCTCGTGGCGAGGCCTTACTAAATTCTTTCGTTACCACCGTCAATTCTTCCAATAATCTCAGGTCTATCGAATTTCTTTTTCTTGGCACAAAGTCGTCTGGATATCTGCAATAGGCACCTGATCGAGATGTTCATGATTATTGATATTTAAACATGTAGGCATTGTTTAACGCTTATCCGGGCAACCTCCTTATCTGGTATAAACGGAAGGCAATCTTCTTGGTCCACAAAAGTGATAAGATCCGGACTCCGGTTGCTCGAATAAAGTTTAGTATGCATTATAGTGCATTTCGTGCATGAATTTGATTTTCGTAGTTTCGTAGTTTTTTAACTAAATGATAGCTACTTTTGGATATTTTTAAAATGTCTTATCTGTTAGTGATGATCACAGTGATGATCTTACATATTTGAGTGATCATGTTTTAAATCATTTATTTAATAGCCACCTGGCAATTTAGGCGAGTGCACGAGAGTCGGCGGTGGTCGCACAGCTTCATCGACTTCCTCGACGTCTTCCACTTTTGTTTGACGAAGCAGCTGATGTCGTCTCGCTGTATCGGATCGGTCCTTCACTTTGAGCGTAACAGGACCTTTGTTCGGAATATGCAGATCCATCGCCATTGAAGCTTGACTACCACTCATCTTTTGATGCTCCAGACTTTCTCTGCTGATCTGTTAGTGTTATAAAAAAAGGGTCATTTCCAATTACAGTTATTGAGATAAAGGAAACCATTAGAATTTATGGATGTCTACTGATTGCTTAACATATCTGAACACAAATGTACACAGGAATGTATGAAGTGTAGCATAGTGCACGGCTCAATTGAAACAGAACATGTACACTTTGCACGGTTTCGGATAAAGTCAGATTAAAGAATAGAAAGATCTATGTCAAGAAATTAATGAAAAGCGGTCTATTTCGCATGAGGCGTGAAGATTGGTCTATGTTGAAACGCATACGACTTATATCGAGAAAGCGAGAAGAACGATTCAAGTCGTATGAAATTAAAGAAGGGTTTATGTAGCGCAATATTTACTACTCATAAATTACACAAATTTAGTTAAGGAAAATTAAATATTAGATGAATAAATAAGTGCGAGAAACAGGATTAAAAATCAAGACGATTTTCATTCTCAGTCATACCAAATTTAAAATTTATGAGAAGAAAATATATTGCAGTATATATAACCTCATCATGCGACCGTTCTTCTCGCTTTCTCGATATAAACTGTATTTCGTATGCGTTCCGACGTAGACTGGTCTTCACGCGAAATAAGATCGCTTTTTTAATTTCTTGACATAGATCTTTCTTCATGTTTTTCCTAATATAGCATCTTCTATGGCTCAGGCATCGATATATAATTTTTTCCGCTTGTATTGAATGAAAAAAGTAAAAAATGCCAGTTACCTAATATCCTCCAACCTGATTTATAGTGCCGCGATCAGTAATATGTAATTGTTACTAAAAAACGCACAAGACAGAAGCCTATTCTTTTTCTGTACCTCAAGACTAAACTTCTTGCATTGTTCATCTTTTGCGTTTTTTTCTTTCCAATGTGAAAAGAAAAAGAACAAAGATGAACCCTGCTAGAAGTTTAGTTCTAGAGTACGGAAAAAAATAGGCTTAAGCTTACACAATCGACTATAATAGTAGTCCTCGAAGTACGAATGTGTAGTATTGTGTCGACGATTGTGGCAAGTGGAACACTTGTGTAGCGTGCACGAAAGTATCTAGTGGTTTTATAATTGTAAAGCATCTTACAAAATATATAAGTATTTATCTTCTTTCGTTTAATTAAAAAAATCATATAATATTAATCTAATAAATGCCAACTAACAGTAACATAACATCAATGTTATAATTTTACACTCAACAATATAAATATAATGTAACATTGTTGAGTTACACAACAATTATATTGTTGAGTGTAAAGTTGTGTTACTGTTAGTATTTACTTACTGAAAAGTATTAATTAATTTTTACAATAAATTTTTTGGAGTGCTTTAATATGTTTATTAGCATTACTATTAAATTGACGATTAATGTAGTTTGTGCCCAAGAAGAACAAGAAAATTAAAATAATAAATCAATTTGATCGTCATATTGACTAAATTTATGTCATTTTTTTGTCATGATAAAAATCTTGATCTCAGATGATCGAAGAATTTTATACATAAAGTTCTTAAAAGTCATCGAGATTTTTATCATGACCGAAAAATGACATAAATTCGATCAATATGACGTCAAACTGACATTATTTTGATTTTCTTGTTCTCTTTGGGTGATATTATTTCTAGCTCCAGTTTATGATTGCGTTTCTAATTCGACAAATCGAATCGGTGCGCAGTTTATAAAATTAAAAAATGCATTTGTAAATTTTATATGAACATTATCAAGCACCAAGATCCGTTTTGACCGAAAATAGGATCTCTTTTATTTAACTGATTTATTTTTCGGTCTCACTTATAATTAGTTAATGAAATTAGTCGCGAAAAATTGTGTAGATCTATTTTTCCTATATACATTTTTCCTATATAAATAGTTAAAGATCTATAAATATTTTTCTTTCGTAAGACGTTTATCTTTCTATCTTGATTACCTGATGCGGATTGTAGCTTGGATTGTCGACCGAAAGAGCGTGTCTCTGCAGCAACTCTGGATTAAGTAGCGAACAACCCGCGTATTTAGGCGATCTTCGACGCGGTGACTTCTTGTCAATTAACGTTGGTGCGCTCGGGCTCTTCTTTATGGAGTGCGCTATGCCTTTCTCTCGCAGATCCTTTGAGAACTGCATGAACTCCGCCGTCAGCTGTTTCCTGGAGACTTCGTGCGTACTAGGACTCGGGCTGCGGTTTACCCTAAACAGGCCCAGCTGATGGTCCCATTTTGTCGTCTGGCTCGATGTCGACCTTCTGTTGCGTTGGCTTTTCGAACTCCTTATTGTTGATGCCTGGCTGTAGCGATAGCGAGCTGGAACCACCTTGGCCGCGCTATCGCGCGCTTCGAAAGTCATCACGCAGGCAGCTACCACAATGAAGCCTGGAAATATCGTTATTTGTATACCTGATATACAGGCTGTTCAGCGTAACAATCCGCATCATTCCTCAGTCTTCACACTTTCGAGTTAAAAAAAAATTAAAAGGTAAATATTCTGTTTTATACAGGCTATAACATGCGATAAAAAAATTTAAAAAAATTTTTTAAATAAAAAAACCAAATCATCTTAAATTTTTTCAATAATTTTGTAGGAGTCTTCAAGACAAATACAAATCACTACCAAAATGTCGCTTTTATTGATGTTTTATTGATTTTATTGATACTTAATATCAAATTTGTAACATTATTTGTAGAGTTTAACCGAAACTTTTACCGAAGCTGAAAATGAACACTTATTACGTGTCAGTTTCGACTGAAACTATATAGCTCTTCTTCATAAATATTAATTTTAATATGTATAATTATTGTTTCAATAATGAAATTAGTGAATTGATGTTTATAAAGAAGAAGTATTTATATTCTTTGGCCAAAATTGACACACAATCGAAATTTTGGTTTTCGATTTCGGCTAAAATTTAATTATTGTTTCGATATTTATGAAGAAAAAGTATGTAATATATGGGCATGTCTATACATATGGCCTTTATAGGATCTCTATTTTTTAACTTTTGATTTCGATTTCGACTGAAATTGACACGTAGCCGAGTGTTTCGATTTCAGTAAATGTTTCGGTCTAATTATTTGTAATAGCAGAATTTACAACCTCTGATTAGAACACAGAACATACACATGTACTTATTTGTAAAATATACAATAAAATCAATAAAACATCAATAAAAATAAAATTTCAATAGTGATTTGAATCTGTCTTAAAAACTCTTACAACATTGTACAAAAAAAAATTGTATGATGCTATTTAAAAAATTTAAGATGATTTTGATTTCCTTATAAAAAAAAAAATTGTTGTATCGTATGTTATAGTTTGTATAAAACAGATAATACTCACCTTTCAATCTTTTTTTTAACTGTCGGAAGTGTCTGAAAAATCGTGCGATCGTTACATTGAACACCCTATATAACAAAATGTTGAATTTTGCATTATGATACATATTTACATATTATTATTGAACCCTAGATTTCGCAGTCGTTAATAATTGAACGTGTGTTAATGTCAATGAAAGTTTTTGATCAAAATATATAATAATATTGTGTGTAATGTATAATTAAATAATTAAATTATTCAATAATTCAAAATAGAATGACAGTATAATGTAACATACGAGATTTAATTTCTTTGCGGTGACAATTATTTTTTAATTGCAACGTGTAATTTTTGTGCAATTTAATTATTTAATTTAATTATTGTGAAATTATCTTTTTTTTTATATTATTAAAACTCGATATTATTTAGGAATGAGAAAAATGAAATTAGAATATTTATAAAATACGTTTTTTTTTAAATATAAACGTAATTAAATGTATGCAGGAAAGATAAAATATACGTGGCGCTTGTATCTGAGACTGTTCGCCGATAACCGAACGTGAGCCTCCATAGCTCAGGGGTTAGAGCACTGGTCTTGTAAACCAGGGGTCGAGAGTTCAAATCTCTCTGGGGGCAATCGTTATTTTTTTTTTGCAGTTTTTATCGAGTGCTCTTATTCGTGCAGTGCTGTAGTATACTGCGCATTTTTCGCATTTCGCCTACAATTTTCTGCTCTATATCCATTATATTATTTGGTGCTTTTATTTTGTAGATATTTTCGATCTTTTTTCTCTCTCTCTCTCTTTCTCTTGCTCTCTCGTATCTTTCCGTGTAAATCTATATATCTGTATTTTTTTCTTTTATATCTCTATGTTTATGCATATCAATATGATTTATTCAAATGTCAATATAACTAAAAACACGAAAGATGCATTTATGAAATTAATATCTTTGTCATGGTATATTGTATACATGTTCAATATATTGATCTTGTACACATATATACCGGGTGATTTATTTTAATCTTAACAGGCAAATATTTCGAAAATATGTAATTTTACCAAAAAACATTTCAAATACAAGTTGCATATGATTAGAGGGGAATATCATCATAGTATGTTCCTATCTAATTATAATACAACTTATATTTGGAATATTTTTTGATAAAATTGCATATTTTCGAAATATTTGCTTATAAAAATTAAAATAAAGTACCTTATATTAATATATATTACAAAAACCTTAAGTTAACCTCGGTGAAAAAAATCGTAAAAAAGTTTTTAATTAAAAATGCAGTCTAAAAAAGAGAAATAGAACCTAATTTGGCGTTTGAATTTTCTCTTTATGACATTTTGTTTACTAATTTACACAAAATAAAAAAATTTTTTTTTCAATATTTGGTTATTTTTTAGTGTTGTATATACATACAAGAGAATTATAGTGTAAATCTTGATTTAGAGAAAATATTAATTCTATTAAAAAAAAATCAATTTACACAAAAAATTGAGAAAAGTTGAATTTTTGCAATCTTATTATATCATGTTATGTAATAATTGCATCAATATATAACGTTATAATATTACGTGCTATTATATGTACAATGATTTCGGAGGGTTATGTGCATTTTGCGACCGTGCAGCTATCTATTATCGCGCAGTTACCGTTTCAAGGAGATCGGTGTCGTGTAACTCGCTCGGTCAAACAAGTGTATCGCGCTCGTAAATTGTGCAATGTATGTTACTATTACCTCCCAGACCCATAACTACAGGGCCAGCGTAGCTCAGATTATTCAGATGAAACCCACGCGATTCGTTCTTCACTTTTACCGTGATATTACCTCTGATCTCTTGCGCCACCGACAGCTGATCTGCATAATAACCTATTGAAGGAAACAAGAGATACGTATTTATTCTCCATCATACGTATATACAATGATAGGACATAACAGAATGAGAAAAGATAGCAGAAAGTTATATATTTAAATGTTATAATATGATACTTTATGCTTAACACGTTAAAAACAGTAGATTACGCAATTAAAAAATTGTAAATTTAAAGTAAGAACTAAATTTACATGTAAATTAAAAATTTAAATTTAAATTAATAAAATTAATTTATGAAATGCTAAACAACTGTTTTACATTGAAGAAAGTTGCCTTACATATTAAGAGAGAAAATATTTTCCAAGCAAACTTTGTTCATCGTTCCGTTATGTCACATTTTTACCTATTTCTTTTTAATATAACAAATATCCGGAGATATTTTTTATATTTAAAAGAATAGCTAAATTTTCTGCAACATTTCGTATTAAATTTGAATGTTATGAGTTTTTCGATATTTCATTTAATTAAAACCTAAAAATGATTATTTGTGTTGATTGTTAATACACAGTGGAATTGTTTTTAAAAATACAATAAATTTGAAATCTAAATTTTGTTTCATGCACGTAGGTATAAGCAGATTGCAAGCTTGCGCGTACAAAAGATCTCTCTTTGCAGTTCACATGTAACACATGTGTGATACATTTTAATTGTTTATATTAAAATATATACACAACAAGTTGTTCCAATTATTTTTTTTTTATCGTGAATAATAATCCATTAAATAAAAAAATTCTTTAACATTCCTTAAATATGAGGCATCAAGGATGATTCACGGAGAAAATTGATGTCGTATTATAACAGTATTATAGTTAACAGCAGTCTAATTATTGAATAATCTTATCAATTTAATAACAGTTTTAATGAAATACATACACCATTGTTTTAATAAAACATTATTTGTTTTATTAATACCGTTATAGATATAATATTTATTTTATTAGTATCTTTATGAAATAAACAAGATTATTTTCAATTAGAATGCTGATGAGCAATGCTGTTAATACAACATGTTTTTTTTCCACATGTAAAAATTACACATAAATTATTATAAACTACAAAGAATTGATCTGTAAGGGGGGAGGGGAGGATTGACCTTTCCAAAGTGCTCTTTGCAAACCTCTCTAAATTAGTGAACTTATTGTCAGAGGCCAAAATGGAATAACATTCGACTTAGACTAATGTTTAATTTACGTAGTTCTACTCACCTATAGTCGCCATGCAAGCTCCTAAAAGCATTAGCAGTAGCCCAATTCCAAGAGCTTTGCAGGCGTGCCACAAGCACCGCGTTGTCACCTTGCCTCTCACCACCTGTTCGATTTAATTGCCGTCGTTAACAGTTAATAAATCTGGACAATATAGTCCAGTTGTTTACTCAGTGGTAAATATTCGTACGTCCAGCGTTTTCATGGCGCCATTAAATATCGATTAGTACGATTTACGATACGGTGTAATGGCATAGTAACGTTTTTCGGTGCTGGTAACCACGAGCGACGTATTCTTATGTAGTATTTATCTAAATTATTGCATATAGTGGTAGCATATAGTGCTAAGATAATTAATTTTGTTATAGACTAATTAGAAAAAAAAATTATTTCTACAAGTGTGTATCATTGAGAATATAGTTTCTATGTAGATATATTTACAGAATTGTGTGCAGATATTATTAGCAGAGAGCGATATTATAGTAATCTCTTTCACCAGCAATAATACAATAATTGTATAGTTTACTACAATAATTGTAGTTTGCTTTTGTTCGCATGTAATCTGCATATACTTCCGCTAAGGCGGATTCTGCGTCGGAAGTAATTTCTGCAGGCGAAATTTGTAAACGTGCTAGAAATAATTAAAGTACGGATATGTTGTATCTACGTACATGCTCTCTACATATGCACATTTTATTGGAATTTCTCTCTTTTTCTCTTCCTACGGCTGATATTCTTATCGATCAATCTACTCCATAATAATTACATAATACACTAACGAGACTGATAAAGAAAAAAGCTTTGTGTTATAGTATGTATATAATCATTGTAATCAATACTTTGAATTTTTATAAGCGATGAAAATATAGGTACCTGCACGTTCCAATTAGCCCCAGGCCCGCAGGCTCTTCTCTGCGTCCCCTGCCATTGAATGCTTCCTTGTGGCATCCTGTGTGCTCATAAAAACAAATGTTTTATTATAATATTGTAACGCAGAAGCAAAAAGGAAATTTAAGATTTCAAGTTTTGATACGTGGATATAATTATAATATATCTATTACATCGTAGAAATAAAGTTGATACACTGAAAGAAAAGATTGGTGCAGCAATTAAATGGTAAAATATGGCATAGCATTTAATTGCTGCACCAATCTTTTCTTTCAGTTTTATCAACAGTTTTATAACAGCAGTCAATCTTTTTTTTCAATCTATAAATTATATCTCAAATTTTAACGAAAACTACGAATTATTAGTTATTAAATATTAGTTATATAAAAATATTAGTTATACTTTGCCATAAAAATAAGCTGTTGAAATGTTAAACAGACTAATGTAATATTAATACTGTTCATTGATATCTCAGAAATTTTTTACTATAGCAAATGATCAAACATATATACGAGTCTCATACTTTTCATTCTTTTACATGAAAATTGAAGTGATTTCCGATAGCTGATATTCCGTTTATATGCCAGTTTTCATAAAAATTCTTTTTGTTAGCATACATTTCTGAAGTCCAGGAAATAGGAAAAATAATTATATCTAATTTTACATATATTCTAATAATTTATTAATAAGAATTCGATTTAATCAATTATAACTTTATTTATCATAATTTAATAGTATTTGTAATGTGTGTAAAATATTTGATTTGCTGGTTTAAAATTTATTATATGATTTTTCATTTTTGAGATATAAATTTGAAAATAATCATATTGTATTTTTTTGTCAGTTTCAGTAGTTTCAATCAATTATTTTTTTATTTGGTATAATTTTATTATATAAATACAGTATTATATAAGTATAAAAACACTTACTTTCTACGTGAAGTATTAAGATGGAATATAATTTCTTTTTCATGTATTGCATCGGAAAAGAATTATTTTCAATTTATATCTTAAAAACAAAAATTCATTTATTCTGAAAACAAAAAATTCATTCCGAAATGAAACAAAATGTACTTTAAAAGTACTTCCATGGCATTGATAAAATTTAGATAACAAATTTACTGCAGATGTTAACTCTCAAAATGAAAACTCTCTTATGAAAACTCTCATAAAAACTTTAAAAATCATAGTTTTTAGTTTCTTTGATGCCATTTTTTCTTAAAATTGTGATGTGATAACTATTTGATTATCGAATTTGGAAACGAATTCATGTTCAGTATCAAAAAAACTACGTGAAACGATAAATCTATTTAGACAATGATCTAAAAGTGTAAATTCGTTAGTATTTATTATATTTGAGAGCATCATATCATTTCTTAAAATAAATACAAATTGATAATGGGAACGATTAATCTTATCTTACGATGAATATAAAGTGTTATTGATATAAAATATTATAAGTCCATCTTTTTATGCATTTATTTGATATTAGTAGCTTTAAGATATTCTGAAATTTTAGAAGTCTTTATAAGAAATCAATAGTCGACCTTTGTATTAAAAATTTCATACATTTATGTATTCATGACGTCTGATAAACTTTTTTAACTTCGATTTCAATCAGTAATAATAATATAGAGCAATAGCAATAAAAAACGAAAGACTCTTTACGAATTTACAGGCTGCATAAATTTCTGATTTATATCTTAGTTTTTTAATTGAGGAACTAATATCTATTTGTGTCAATATAGATTAACTTTAATCTCGATTTGATTTACTCTGCAACTTTTTTTAATTCTTAGAATTGGAAAAGATAAAAAGTAAATTAAAACGAGATTAAAGTTAATTATAAAGTTTATTAGATTAAGTCTATATTATAAAAGTAGACATAAATCTATCTGGGAATACATTAAGTAGCTGACCATTAAAGTTTATTAACTGCTTACCCTCACGTTTTCCAAATCCTTAGGCCTCAGAAACATACGATCCCAGATTCTGTAAATGTTTCCAACTAATAAGTGTTAAAAATATCGAAAAAAAGGATAAAATTATTAAAAAAAGATTATAAAGCATGAGCGAGTATTTTGACACACATATAAATATAAAAGAGAGAGATAGAGTTCAAAATTTGTATTTATTTCTATTTATTAATTTGTCGCCAAATAAAAAAGTGACAAGCGTTGTAGAAACTTCCTCCGGCATGATATCAAAAAGTCTGTTATGCATATTTGATGTTGACTACGTGATATCACGATCACGTATGCATGACTTGTGTATGACATCACGTGTCTTTGAACAGCGGAGACTTTGATAATGAATGTAGCTGTATTTTACGTCCAATTCATTCGTTAAGCGGAGAAATGGCGTTTTGTCTGGAAAATTCGTCCGATGAAAAACGACGTGCAACGATATGTTTTTTAATCGCTGAAAATACCATGCCGTTTGGTATTCATCGTAGAATGATTGCTGTGTATAGTGAAGATTATGTACCACGAAATAAATGTCAGTGTTGTATGCTTTAGTTAGAAAACATATCACGCACGTTATTCTTCATCAAATGATCTTTTCAGTCGAAACATTATATCTTCGTTTAACGAGTGAATTGGATGATAAATCTTGAAGCACAACAGATGTAGTGAGCTTTAAGCCGTAATATATTGGCCAATCAGTCGAATGTGAGGAGAATACTCGACCATGATTGAGATTTCTTACAGCTTAAGACTTACTAGACTTATTATGTTTCGGGACTACATCGTTCAAAAATTTGTATCAAATAACATATTTTACGTGTCTTAAACGGTCCACTTAAATTTATGTATTAATTTAATATACGGTGAATATGTTAAAAGGTAACACAAACATCATTTAAAAAGATAAACACAAACAAGATAATACTGCCACAGTTTGTAAACAAATTATATTTTTTTAGTAAAATTAATGTTTATGACATATTAATTTAACACATATTTTATTCGTTTATTTTAGAATTTTATATTTTAAAACATATTATTTTGTATTATTTATTCATTTAATCATGAAATGTATTATTTTGACACTAACAAATGTTCGATATCAATTTAGTACAAATTATTTAAATAACATAATTACATTATGTTAAATTAACACTCGAATACATTAAAAAATTCAATACAAAATATTAATAAGGACTTGAGTGACCATTTTCAACACAAATATAAAATGTTTTTTACCATGTAATAGCGAATTTCATTGGACGCACTCAGTGCATACCGGTGTATATTTAAGTCGTGCATAAATTGATATAAGGATGTGTATTTAATATAGAAACGAATTAAACTATGAAATCCTCATAAATACATTTTATTGCCCCTACAACATAAAAGTTGTACAAAAGTTGCGGCAACACTGCTGCAACGTTGCATATTGCAACAATATTGCAGAGATTTTACAGCGATATTGCTGCAAATTCTGTGTTGTATGGTTGTGTGTGTGTGTTGTTAAACAAAATGTATTTTATAATTCAAAATATTTGCATTTCACTTTTATACTAAGATTAAATCAGTGTATAAGAGCTTTAACATGCAATAGTAGTTAGTGCTTCTAATTAAATTTGAAATAAAACATCTAATTGTGTTCATTATCAACGCTTCTTGTCCAAGGATCGTGTTGTCACATGTAAGCTATGACATTGTGTATGTAGGAAACATCAAATAA
This sequence comes from Trachymyrmex septentrionalis, assembly GCF_001594115.1. Classification (NCBI taxonomy): domain Eukaryota; kingdom Metazoa; phylum Arthropoda; class Insecta; order Hymenoptera; family Formicidae; genus Trachymyrmex; species Trachymyrmex septentrionalis. The sequence continues at coordinate 2,837,219 of NW_017305683.1, forward strand.
TATATAATAAATTTTTTTGTATCATGCTGGGAGTGGTTGTTACAATGCTTATCACTTTTTCATTTGATTAAATTTTAGTCACTAAAAACTTAATACATTTTTTTTTCAATTGATATTCGAAGAAATATTCGATTTGCGACGAAAGAATGTAATAATGTTGCAAGTTCGTTAATTAGCAATTCCGAACTTGCGGTATTATGTACGATCTCTCGCGTCAACGTTTTGTCGGGCAGCATCGTTCGTGACGTCGTTTTAATTTGACGTTTGAGTACAACGAACACATCGGGTGCGCTTTTCAACACACCGACATTTACTCGTACGCCACACGTGTCTAGTTACGCATACGCCACTCGGAATCGTGGACAATGTGTACGTGAAAATTATCTGACTGCGTCATCAGTGTATATCACTCTCGTATATAGTGAATGCAGTAGAAATGCATTGTTCATCATGCGCCTGTGCCTCCCTGTATTTCGTCTTTCAACGTCGAAACTTCTTGCACGTTCTATCGATTCAAATCCCTCTTTACAGTTGCAGCACCTTCTTTAACGTCTCGAAAGTTGGTCATTTTCACCTAACAAACTCTCTAGCTGTAAGTTTCTTTTTCGAACCTTCATCGAGATTCCTGCACTAATGCTGAAGTAATTTGTGCCTGTATTTCTAAATCTGCTTTTCTCGTCGGTGAAAATTTTATTAAGTAGTTTTTTGGTAAGATAAGAAGGGAATTGCGCGGCCTAAAAATCGAGCAATAATGGATTTTAATATAGAGTATTATTATAATTTACACAAAGAAATCAATGTTTCAAGTCTACTCAAAGCGGCATCTACATGACATTTTAAGGCGTAAAACTTAAGCTTTACATCTTAAGCCGTAAGAAATTGACTAATCACAATCAAATGTATGGAGAATAATTGAGTAAGTTGAGATAAGTGACTATGACGTCAATTTCTTGCGTCCGCAAACACAATAGGTGTGATAAGCCTTAAAATATCTATTATCGCTCGATTTTTGGGCCGCTATTCTTCTTATCTTGCTTTGCAAATTTACGAGTAAAAACATTAATTATTTAGTTTTCTAGTAGCCTTTTTCTCGTAAAAAAATGAATTCAGAAATTGATATTTACAGTATAAATATCTGCTTCTCTGCGGAAAGAATCACGCAAAAAAAAAAGCGAAATATATTTATATTTCACGTAAAAAAAAAAGAAAAAAGAATAAATAAATGCATAGATAGAAAAAAAATAAAATGATTCCATGAAATGTAATTTAATTAAACTACAGTTTAATTAAAAACAATCGAGACAATCACATATGCGATTCAACAATGTTTTCTATTAGCGAGGGTGGAGATCTGCGTATCGTTCGCGTTAGATACAACACGAAATCTCGTGCAGGATGATGAATAGTCGAGATTTAACGATACAGCTTACAAACGCTCTTGTGTTCCTTGTCTATCCAAGAGCACGTGCACAAGTCTACTTAAGTTGCATGTTACGAACTTCACTCTGCTATTTCAGAACGATTCGATCCGACGGGCTTCCGAGAAACTGCTTTCCGCCGGATTGCTTCTCGCACTTCATTCCGTACAGTATAGCGCCCAATTCAGGAGAACGTTTCCACGTTATGGCGTTTCAAGACCTTAAATTGAATTGATCTATCTATAACGTGCGAGATGTTACCGTAGATCGCTCACTAGCGATAATGCTGATCAATCAATATCGCCAATTTTTCCATTTAAAAATATCACGCACTCTTTTTTCTAATAAGTGAAATAAATTTACAAGATTCCTTTCTAGGATAGATACACATTAAAGATTTTTCTTAAGATTTGTTGAGAGATTATTCATTCAAAATTGAAATTTTTTTATTGAACTGGGAATTGTATAAATACAGAACAGGAAATTCTGTATATAAATACAGAATGGATTTATCGCGCAACTTTCTTGCATCGTAAAATTCAAACTTAGAAAAGTTTCAGAGAGAGTTATAAGCGCCTGAGAATAAAAAGATTTGGAAGAATTAAAGTCCCACAGTGCGTACAGATAACTATAACTTATAACTGATTTTTAGTGAACTTAAATAAAATTGGAGATTTATGTATATCACATAACTAAAAAAAGTAGATCTAAAAAGTAGTCTATTATTAATTCTCTTTACTATCTGACGAGATCTCCTATGAAAGGACTCCTCACTAATTACATGAAAAAAGTGGCTCCGATTAAATTTGAAAGTATGACACTTTGCATTCCACATTCGTAGTACTCTTAGAATTATTTCATCCTTACTGTTTATCAAATGTTAAACAAAAGCAAATAATGTTCGCGAGCATTGTGAACGTCAAGTGAAACGCATCTTTTGTAAATTATGAGATATTAAGTCAAAAGTTTCCATACACACTGAGAAAAAGATACTTAAAAATTTATGTGTAAAATAGATATGTATAATGTTCATTTTATAAATCTTTATTTAAATGCGACGAAATAAAATTTTATTCCTAGCAAATAAACCATCTATTTTACTTTTTTTTTTTTACAATTAATGGGATATATTTCACAGAAATATTATATTTCTGGTGTATTTTGTCACCACAGTCAAATGTTTTATAACCAATAAATATCAAAGAAAAGATTACATGTAATTAAAACTTGCGAATATTTGAACTTTTTTCAGTGTAGGCATAATCATAAAAAATGGACTGATTTTAAACGATTTAAAAGTTGTTATTTTGAGTTTAATCTGACTGAAAAATTTTTAAAAAATTTATTTTATCTACTAAACTATTTATTTTTTAACTGTTTCTTAATATTTCTATATATATAGAATAATTGACGAATCAATTGATGTAAACAAAACATATAGTTGTTTTAAAAAAAAAATTATACAGTTTGCAATACTTACGCAACATATGTACATATTTTTTTTTGAAAAATAACTATATATTTTCTTTATGCTAATTGATTCATCCTATTGTTCTATACATAAAAGGATATAGTTATTGTTTTGTGCATAAAAAGGATACAGTTATTGTTTTGTTGTGTAAAATACAATTCAAAAATGAATAATTAAATATTGTAGATAAAAGTACTTTTCAGTTCGATTAAATTTAAATTAGCAACTTCCAAGTACAATCCGTACTAACAGTACCTAAACGTACCTAACTGTAAAATCCGTACATCTCCGCATAATTCCACATGATTAGTGCAGGAGCTTTTCTACAGCGAGAGTAGAATTCTCATATTTATCAAAGAATACATGGCTTATACGAGCCTAGTGTATGTTTTACTAAGCAGTTGTTTCTATAAACATGCGCTTTTCGACCCACAATTTTTACTTTATAATTTTTACAACTTTGATCAGGTTGGTTCACATGTTTATTTACGTTTTATTCAAACTAGAATTTTTGATTATAGCTATACTTACATATGTTACAGATAGGGTGACCAACTGTTCCGAATTTTGCGGACCATCTTGATTTTTTCAGCTCACTATAAAGGTGTTCACCCAAAAGAATCTTAAACGGAATGTCATTTATCCCGATTTATTGTAATGTAAATTAATATAAAATTAGTTAGTATATTTATATAAATAACGCGGCTAGTTATTTATTTTAAAAAGTATCGATTTATTTACATATTTTTTAAAAATAACTGTATGTATTTTTTTTTACCCCGATTAGTTCATTTCATAATTCTGTTCATAAAAGTATTAAGGTACGATTATAAAAAAATTAATAGTTTACGAAATATTATCATTTTATGTCAAAATGTGTCAGTATAAAATATCTCGCAAATTGTTGATTTTTTGATAACTTTATCTTAATATTTTTATATGCGGAATAATCAGAGGAATCATATTATGTGAAAGAATCATATAATTTCATTTAAAAAGGCAATACCGTTTATAGGACCTTAAAAAATTGATTTTTTTCGAAAATTAATTTTACTAATATTAACATTCCTTCAGATCGTACAACTTTTATCTGAAATGTTTTTCCGTAGCTTTCATGTGTTTTGAGATATTCGATTTATTACATTTGAAATGAACTACCCTATATATATAATTTATTTAATTTAGTTAATATTACAAATCGTTTTTGTAATTCAACATACAGCAATGAAAAAGTTCAGAATTTTTTGTGTTCCGATATTTATAATTAATCTATCGAAATTGGCTAATTGAGGGTTTGGTAGAAGCAATAAGCTTATACGGGCTACCCTTATAAATCTTTTCCTAAACTTGCCTATCTTAATCGTCCTTTTTTTTTATAAAACTAAATTCGTCGTTTCTTTTATTCAATTCTTATCCAACGCGTAAATCATTTATTGAGTGATTGAGCTGGGAAAATATCAATTTTATCATGACTCACGTTTCGTACGAGAGCTTAATTAATTTATCCCCTTCATGGAAGACGTGAATTACGAAACGATCGAATTATCCACGATTTCAGGAAACGTGCAATGCCGAGTATTGCCAACGTAGCCTTGCATAGCTCGAGCCCATATTCATTTGGATTATTAAAATCTGACACCTGTGCTCATTTCTCACGAATGAGTGTTCTACGTTACTGAGATAAATAATGAATTCCGATGCTTGTGCAGAGGATTGGTTACCATAACGACCGACTCGGCTGCTGGAGTGCCATTTGCATAACCACGACCTTTCGTCGTACAACCACGATATTCTTCCTTGTCCAATCAAAGCTCGACTTCCGATCTACCGAATGATTCGTTTGAATAATGCATCGCGGGAAAATGTCGAATTTCCAATGGTTTCCCGATCGTTTCCCAAACCGTTACCGTACGAGCTTTTTGTTCGAGCTCGCGAAAATCTCATGAATGATTTTTTCCAACGTTACCTTGAAAGTTTGAAAACACGTGGCACGTTTGTTCTTAGCATATTTTATAAAAGAACGTCGATTACTATTTCATATTACTCAAATTTTTGTACACGGAAAGATACACGAACGTCTTATCTAAAAATAATTTTGTTCAACTATCAAAGTAATTGTGTAGGGTATTCAAATTGATTGCTAGAATGTCAAAACTGTATACAGCATCGCTCATCATGCTTGAGCTTCCGACACAATTATTTTGATGGTTCAATAAAGTTATTTTCAGATCTGTATTTATCTAAACTTTTAGATATAATATTTTAGCGAAACCGTTCTTTCCGTATATGAAAGCCGATTGCGTAGACTACATATTGAATGCTTTTTACTATATTTTTATAACATTATTATTTTATATAAATACATTCGACACGCAAAGTCTTATATTCTTATTCCTTAATATCGCGCAAATATCATATCTGGAGAGGTCGCGATCTATATTTAACCCTTTGAGGTATGTCGAAGCAAACCACCCAGTATTCACGCCGAGTGTTCACGAAAAGAACGGATAAAAAACTGCCAATACGGCCTACGCCGTTACGGATATTGACGTAATCAACATCGGGAGTTTCTTTCGCTCTAATAGAGTTTTAGATGGAATTTATGTTGGAGCACAACCCCTGTAATTGGCCTAAAAAACGAGCGCTTTTTAATCAATATTTGAGAATAATAAGTAATCGAGGGCCAAATAACGAGCATATAAAAATATAGATAAATATATCAAAGCAATTTAATTAGAAAAATTAAGATATATAAAAACTTTATGAAAGGTTTTTATACATATCTTAATTTTTTGAATTAAATTGCTTTGAAATATTTACGTTCTTATACTAGCTAATTATTTGGCCGTCGACTACTTATTATTATTTTTTTCTTTTACGAACTTGTCATAATATGTTATTTTGAATATTTGAAGTTTTTTTTATCACGATATATATTAATACAGATTTCTAAAAAAATATATTTAACAAGAGCTGTTTGTAGTATATTTTATATGATTTTCTCCAAAACGATTTTCTCTAAAACGAAGTAAAAACGAGCATATCTCTAAAGGGCTTTTTTTTCTTATTTATCGATTCCCTAGACGTTCCCGAAGTTTGGACATTTAAATATATGTATATATACATTTTGTACATGCATATATTTATTATGGTATTTAACTTCTCCACATATCGCTCCAGTAATTATCCCGAGCGTTTACGAAAAGAACGAAATGAAAAAACTTTCAATACGCGTGTCGTTACGGATATTGACGTAATCAATATCAGGAGTTTCTTTCGCTCTAATAGAGTTTCAAATGGGATTTGTGTTAAAACATAACTTCTGTAATTGACCTAAAAATCAGACTTCCTTTAATTAATATTTGATAAATTTTATCACGATATATTAATATAGATTTGTAAAAAGAAGACTACATCTATATTTAGCAAAAGAGTGTGCTATTTGCGATATATTCTATATATAATTATTTATTAAAAGATATTATGGTATTTAGCTTTTCACACGTCGCTTCGGTATTCATTATTCACATCGAATGTTCATGAAAAGAACGAGATAAAAAAAAGCCTTTCAATAAGGCTTTATGATCGTTACGGATATTGATGTATTCAATATTGGATAATAATCAATGTTTCTTTCGCTCTAATAGAATTTCAGATGGACTTTATGTTCAAACAAAACCTCCACACATATAATTAGTCTAAAAAAATAGCCTAAAGATCTACAGGTTTTATATGGATAGAATAGTTTTGTTAAAGTAATTAATAATTTAGCTAGACACAGATCCAAAAATAAATTTTGATATACCATTAAAATAATTATGTAGGACGCTCGAGTTGGTTGCTAGAATGTCAAAACTTTTTTCGCAGCATTGTTCATTATGCTTGAGTGTTCTACTACTATTAATAATAATTTTGATATATTCCAACAAAATTATTTTTAGATATCTATATCTAGCGAAATTTTTTAATATTTCAGTAAAATTATTCTTTCTTTCTAATTAAAATGTGTTAGCGAATTTTTGCCACAATATAATTAATAAAGATTTCTAAAAAGAAGAGTATACCTATATTTAGCAAACGAATGTGCTATATTTGCAGTATATTTTATATAATTATCTATACATAGAGATCTATATTTATCATGATATTTAGCTTTCCCACGCGTTACTTCGGGTATGAAGATACACGCACAAGTACGACGAGAGAGAATGGATCGCTATTACTTCGCCATTGAATCTGCATTTTTAATTACTCTTTGTAACGTAATCTTCTTGATGCAGAATTCTTGATGCACAGTCGCTCACGACTTTATCATTTATCTCGCCATTTTCACGTACTGTACACATATCTTTATATACCACTCTGTAGAATAATACATAAAGTTAAATAATTTATGTTGCTTCTATGCGTACTTTTGTAATATGCTTTAAAACATATTTTTCCTGCTTATCTCTCAAACGATTTAAAATTTGTGTTTGCGCGGAGAAAGCTACTTAAAGAATTATGAATTATTTAAATTATTACAGCTATCTTTTTTCTCATGCGACTTTTCCCCAGTGTCGCAGCATTTCCGAGTTTCGCGTTTCGCGCCTGAGGGAATCAAGCTCGACGATGATTGTGATCGGTCACCTTTGACTTTTCTCTTCGGTCATGAGTCAGATGCCCGAATCAAAAAGCTTCATCGAAATTAACGTTCCGCCCACATACGTTTCGCTGCTCTTCAGGCGGTGCTGTTATGTTACTCCGTAGTGGTGAAGACGCACAAGAGAGCTAATCGACACTGCGGAGCGATAAACTCGGAAATTTTAGGCACCGTACCGAGAGTATCGACGTGGCTTTATTTTTATTCCGACACGTGTTGCGCGGGTGAACTAAGAAAACACGATGATATTCAGGGCAATTCGTATTCGTGCCGTGTCTCTCGTCATTTCACTTTCGTCATTCTACGCGATATGATTAAACCGTCAACTTTTCTAAAGACATCTTTCACGACTCTGTTCTGACGGCTACGTATAATAGAATTATTTAACGTAACATTGGCTGCGTGATGTGATCTTCACAAATTGTCTTCTGCAACTTTCTCTCAAATGTACAGTTTGCAGTACACGATGTATCGATACTGGTGTATTTAATCTATTGCATTCTAGATCAGCTCGTGCCGATGTACTTATTTAAAGTGCAAGTATTTTTGCGCGTATTTGCTTGCTCAGAAATAGCGACGCGTGTATAGCAGAAGAAACTGACTGAGATTAAATCTTCACAACGTCTCGGATGATTATATATTCAATAGTCTTAATGGGGCCAGCGAACCGAAGAGAAAAATTATATTGAAATCGGGATTTGGTTATTAATAAGTTAAAGTACCGCAATCGGACTCTGAATGCGAAGCGACAAGATGAAAATCAATGATTTTATACATAAAGTGAAGATGTTCATTATGTGCAGCCCATTGAACAGTGAAGTATCCTGTTTGAATACCGTTCTTTGGATTCCATTATGTATTACCATAAAACATTTTTAATGTATTTCTACCAATGGAATATCATCCGTCTCTGGATGAAAGAATTCAATATTTTTATTATTGCGCTCATCTTATATGCGCGCCGTT
>NW_017305683.1:2845815-2848842 GCF_001594115.1 Trachymyrmex septentrionalis
TGTGGATGGAAGAATTCAATATTTTTATTATTGCGCTCATCTTATATGCGCGCCGTTCAATCTTGTTTTCGCAATCATATAATCTCATTGCTTTCGCATTTTATATCTTTACGTATGAATCTATTTTTATAGATATTTCCTCGTTTTCGGAGGGTTTATTTTCAATTTACATAGCCGATATTTTCTATTTGATAAATGCTCAGCGTGCGCAGTAGGTCAAAACAGAATATATGTATATCGAGGTGGATTTGAGATTTTCAAGTTTCAACAACTTTCTTGTAAAGAAACGCATGGGCGGTATTTATTGTCGGATCTTATAATTAGGACCGTCTTAAGTACAGTCTTAAGATGTCATGAATCAATCAGAGGGCTGAATTAGCATTTTAAAACATTACTTAAGACGATCTTAAAATAACTATGAATATTGGCTTAAGCGTCAGTCGAAGTATCAAAGGATTGCAAAGATTTACGCGTTCGATCCAATTATCGTCGCTGCAGTATATGTACATTTTGAAAAAAAGAAAACTCGCTTTCCTGCTGTAAAGAATCTGAAAATTGCTCACCTTGTCAGAACCCAGCGCGTGGAAGGGAATACTCGATCATCGCAGGTCCACACGTCGCTCCCGCGCTCGTGTCAACCGCGTAACTACATCCCGAAGTACGTCCGGTGGCTCTCGCGGGTAGAACGGATGCGCGGGAAGCTGCGTAAGGAGAATCGCAATCGGGGAGTTTCACTATATGAACGGCCTGTCCATTAAATCATCGACCGATCGAAACTTTCGCCGCGTCTCTCGTTGACGTTTCTCGCCTGATTTTCCTCCCGCATTCCGCTTCGAGCTAAATGGTTGCGACCTCCTGTGGATTTATCCTGGCGGCGAGTCCCAGCTGGATGGATTCTGGCTGATGGTCGGCAAATCCGTAGGGTATACAGGGCGAGCGAGTATAGGCTCGAGAGAGCCCGATATTAAATCACCGTCGTCGTCGGCGGCGAGAGACCCGTGGGAGACGCTCGACGAGATGCCGCTCGAGGGAGTGTCCTCCTCCTTCTTCGGCATCACCTGTTGGTATCGCGCCGTGACCCCGGTCACGGTTTTATACGGGGTGGCGCACTGAAAACGCCGCTGCCGGAGTGGAGCGGCGCGACGCCGCGGCGCAGCATCTCGCGCCGAGCTAGTGCGCACTCGCCGTCTCACGGCAGATCGATGTGTGTTATATCGCGGTGAGCTTCACTCCGCTCTCTCTCCGAAAGAGGATAAGAGTTCCTCTCAACCAGGGTCGATTTCTCCTTCCCTCTCGACGGTCGGTTATGCGCATCCGATGCGCGTCCGCCGCCGTTAATGTGCGTTTACCCGCCGATTTCGCGGCGTATCAAATGCACCTGTCGCGGCCAGGTAGCGTGTATATGACAGTTTCGTAGTTGGTTGGTATTTAGGTGAACAAACATCTAGATATAAATATTTATATATGCGAAAAGTTGGGCGATAAAAAGCATAATAAGAATGTTGAGTAACTTAACACTTACTACATTACATATACTTATTTTTGGGATATTTCTCGTATATTTCATATAGTTTTTGTCTGTGTTTTACTTTTATCGATTTTCTCTTTTAGGTTTGCAATTATTTTTGATCTTACTTTTAATCTATTTATACGCGACGCAACATGATGCTATTTTTATTTATTTATACATGGAAAGAAGAATGCATAATATTGGATGCATAATATCGGAATTTAACCGGGATGTTATTTTTCCCAATTCAGTTATTTTTGTTCAAGTTGATGTAATTTATAGCTAAGGAGATCATTCATTAGAAATCTCGACAAAATTTCACAATTACTACTTTATAATTAGCTATTTTAACAGATATTAATATTTTCAACGATCATTTCGATCTATTTTTACTTATCCCATGTTTGTTCCACCGTTTCCTAGATATCCCGCTCTTCTCAGATTTGTTTGTTATAGTCGCGAAAATTTGGCCAATTATTTCGCCAATATTATTAGAATAGAACAATCGCAGGGCACTCCTGATATTAATTTTTACAAGACGGAAAAAGCACTATAGTATATATAAAAATAACGTATATAAAAATAACGTTGGCATTTTAATAACGTGCTTCACAGGGCGATTAATATAGTTAATTTAATAACTTAAATGCAATTATCTAAAAATCTATTATAAAAATTTAACATATTGTACAAACATATTTTAAGGTATGTTTAACATATCAATACTTTAATTTGAAAGTGTATCGAATGTATGATTAATTGTAAATTAATTCCTAAAGACTCCTTAATAATACAAAATGGTTGGATATAACAGAGCAATAGAAGTCAAGCACGCGCAATAATTCTTGTGCAAATTAATACGGTTAACAGAACAATTTTATTAATAATTAATCCGCTTATATATTTCAGCTCACTTTTGAGCCATCCTCAAAGACAATATTTTGTTGTAATTGCAAAATATTTTTTTACAAATTACTTCATTTCAGTGAGCCATATTTATCTATTAACAGAAATTATAATATAAAAACAAACTCTAATAACAATTGAAAATGTATTAAAATTATTAAAAGATAAATTTTTTGGAAGCAAAAGATTTATTGTAAAATAATAGAAGGCTCACTAAAATAAGAATCCACCATATCGCAAACATTTAAATTCTATCGGCTTAGTCAAAAACCAGTCTTTGACCATTCAGCGAATCAGTGTCAATTATGTTGAAATTAATGAATAACTTTTAATACATCTAAAACGTTCATTACAAAGACAAAGAAAAAAGAAGGGGAAAAAACTCCGATATTAATTATAGTCCAGACGGACATTAAAACCAAAATGAAATCTTTAATAATTTAATTTTAATGTAACAAAGAATGTACTGATTAACTTAGCAATAACGCTCCGATGTTTATAGTCCGTCTACAATTGGAAAGTAGATCTCTCCAAGTCTGTCTGCAAGTTGAGGCCACGTGTCTGTCTCCTGATGTGTCTCTGACATCAATCTCTTTCTGTATTGGGGTCCC
>NW_017305683.1:2848942-2851746 GCF_001594115.1 Trachymyrmex septentrionalis
AACAAAGAATGTACACTGATTAACTTAGCAATAACGCTCCGATGTTTATAGTCCGTCTACAATTGGAAAGTAGATCTCTCCAAGTCTGTCTGCAAGTTGAGGCCACGTGTCTGTCTCCTGATGTGTCTCTGACATCAATCTCTTTCTGTATTGGGGTCCCTCATTCAAAATTGCAATATTTTCCTAATCGAACTCGTAGTCTTCTTCCAATCGATGGTCACTATATTATGACCGAATGTGTGGTTGTGTTCCATTCCGAATATGATTCCTGTGCTCAGCTATTCTTGTCTTCAGCTGTCTTCCTGTTTGTCCCATAGCTCGCCCCGTAGCTCGCATCGTAATCTTTGCAATAGATCTTGTATACCACATTAGATTTCTTTTCATGCGGAAGGGGATTCTTATCCTCTTTTATGTATCTTGATGAATTCACGTAACTTATTAACATTATAAAATGATATTCTAATATCCTCACTGTTTAATCTATTGAATTCCTCGGAAAATTTCAGAACAGTAAATCATGAAGGCCTCGCGCTTGTGACATTATCATTATCCCCTTTCTTTCTCTTACAATTAATAAAATTTTTCAATCCTGTATTAGTACTATCAAAAATGAATTTTAACGGATCTAAAATCGGATCTAACGGCTAAATTTAACAATTTTCTATCCACTTCATTATGCTGTATGAGAGACGACGCGAGGTTGTTTAATATGGGAATGATTGGAAATGAGATCCGCTTATCAATAGGTAATTTATATTTATTGTTTTCAATACACTTAATGAAATCAAATATCAGCTGCGATTTATTTCCAGACGGCAAGGCAAAATTCTCTGTTAGCTGTAGAAAACTTTGTATATTTTGAGGTATAGAGACGGATGACAGATTCACGAACCACCCATTTCTTGGTGAGAGAAATGATGGAGAAGGGATCGATGAAAAAAAGGAGTTCAAGATATATTTTATTAATTGTCGTGTTAGTAAAATTAAGCCTATCTGGGTGCAAAGACAATGAATAATCATTTTTACATTTCTTATTATTACAAAGTTCAACATCCCCATCAGTCTTTGTTTTCTGATAATAGTAAATATAGGTTTGATATCTTTAAAATAATTTTTTTACGGAGGTGGCTCACTGAAATGAATTAGTTGTGAACAAATTTTTTATAATTACAAAAAATTATATTGTCTCTGAGGATGGCTTAAAAGTGAGCCGAAACATGCAAGCGGATTATTTATTAATAAAGTTGTTTTGTTAACCATATTGATTTGCACAAGAATTACTGTGCTTGACTCCTATTACCTTATTATATCCAATCATTATGTATAATTAAATTAGAAGATATTTCAAATTTGGATGCATTCAATTCTAATTACTGTTAAATAATTTATTATTGCTCATGCGCGTAAACATTGCAATAAAACTACTTCATAATTTCCATCTCCTATTTATTGCTGAAATTCTCGAGTGAGCTGAATAAATCGGGTGAAATATTTGCATCGATGAAAACTGTCGATAGATTTATAGTCATTCATCGCAAAAGTTACGAGATAATAACCGAGATAATTGCTCATGGGAAATAATCGTGTTTCGATGGATAGCATACATGGAGCGTTATATTATTATTGTCGGCTGAAACCTTGCTGCCCGAATGATAACATGATGACTTTGCCGTTGTATTTCATAATAAAGGCCAAACACTTGAAACATTTAACAGGCATACGTCCAAAAATTCCACTTATTTTAAATTAATCTTGACTGAAAATAAACTATTTTGCATATTGTGAATTTTATTTCGCAGACTCGTTAGCATTGAAACGACGATTAATTCCGTTTGATTGAAGGACTGTTTCGAAATGGAAATGTCATTACTTAAATTTTAACTAATGAAACAACTTGCTTTAATTTAATTGATAGCTATACAGGAGTGCAAAAAGTATTCGTACAAGAAAATTTTTCTATAAAAAGACTTATTTATAGGAAATAAACATTGATTAGCAATTGTATACAATGAATACATTCTATTCTAACATAAACGAGCTTTGCATGTATTCCTGATTTTAGAAGCTAAATTTCTCGACTGTACGAATACTTTTTGAGCATCCAAACAATACAATTTTTAATTTTTGCTTATTTTTTAGATGATATATTTTCTGTAATTAATACACATCTTTTTGGTATATATAATTTTAAGAAACGTACAGTCTATTTTGTTCTTTGTGAATAAATTGTTAATAGTAAGAAATGATCGTTGATTAAACGTCGAATCAACAACAAATTGGTGTTGAAATCGTCATATCGATATCAATTCGATGACTCATTTCTCGTTGGATAATGTTTACTTTTTAAAAATAAAATTTCTTTAAATAACATTTTCTCTGTACAAATACTTTTTGCACTCATTGTATGTATAAATGTACATTATTGCGATAACAAATTTTAATTAATATTTGAAATTTTATAACAATGAAATTTTAATTATAATTTTAATAAACGTAATTATACGATGAATTTCTTTTAATGGCAGTACTTTAAATAGATGACGTATATTATTTTTGCTTTATTTAAAAAGAATTAAAATGCATTATTTGAAGAATAAGATTTATCTTTGTTTTAATTGAAAGAAGGGTTAATGTACTTAAATTATTTTATGGTTATTATTTATAGATTTTATTTAATAGAAAAAGAAAATCATATAATCTTATTAAATAAAACATTTCAATTTTTATCAGTCAAAGAAATCAAATTAAATTGCTGTAAAAAGACCTCGTGATTTAAATTCTGATTCTTTTATAAGTAATTAAAA
>NW_017305683.1:2851846-2863185 GCF_001594115.1 Trachymyrmex septentrionalis
AATATTTTTTTACAGAAAATAAGCTTTAACTTTCAAATAAATATTAACTTTAGTATTGCTAACATATTCTTATCTCGTAAGCTATCATTTACTGCTCTTTAAATATATTTAACATTTTAATTACAAAACTTATAATAATATATTCGAGGATTTGTAAAGTAAATATTGTGTAAATAGCCCAACTGATTTTGTAAATAATATTTATTAGATAATGTGTGCTTACGAGTATTAGGTAACATAATGTACTCTAGGATCCTTCATAGAAGGCGTACAAATCATTGTTCCAGCAATGTCTTCTAGATTAACGTAGATAAAATCGTCGCCGTTGCGATCGTCTTCGTCCGCTCTTCGCGAAACTCATCTTGTTGCACGAAGTAACAATTTCTTTTTAATAATCGACAGGTAAAATCGAATCTCTCTTTTTCATGGAGGTCGCGGATTATCACTTCTCGCATTTATCCGGCCGAAGTTTGCAAGATTACTTTTTAATAACTTGGCCTATACGCCGTAAAATGGCGTGTAATCCATGATATTTGTAAACTTCACTTTTGGGAAGATGTTTCTTTAAATATATTATTTTTTTAAACGTTTACTTTTCTTTTTACTTGTAACAACCTTCTTTACTTCTTTACTTATACACGTATATGCTAAAAATTCAACAATCATCTATTAATAATAAGAAATCGAGTAGAAATGTTACTGATTCATTGTGGCTACAATGGCTTATACAGTATCGTAAAATTGAGTTTCATGTAGCAGAGCAAGCGCGTTTAATTAATGTAAAGCCGCGAAGGGCGAGTTACGCTATACACTTCGATAAGCGCGCAATGTTTAAGGGAAAATCGTTTCGCAAACTGCCGTCGCGATAACAGTCTGACCTTAATTACACGCGGACACGACCTCATTAGTGATGCGATTCGATTTTATTGCCGCAGTTCACGCGCTTCTACGACGATCGACTCGACTCGACGTTTTCCCGACGGGTCAATTCTAACATCAAACCAACCGAAACTCCTAAAATTAGTTTATACACGATCTAAGCTTACCTCTTTTTCTCACTCTCTCTAACTAAAACTTCTCTCCAGTGAATGTATCATTTGTAAATATTTTCCTAAGTTCGTCGAAGCCGACGAGCGTACGCTCGAAAAATGCGGCTCGACTTTCTTTAAAAAATTCTCGATTAATTAATTCCTATTTTCTTTGCATTTTCTTGCACGAGTTTCTTCATGCATACATTCTTTTACATACATTCTTTTTCATACTTTTTCCTCTCTCTCTCTTTCTCTCTTTTGTTTTACATACAGGATATTCCAGAATTATCGTCAATTTTGTTCTCTAAGAATTCTTTGATTAATTTGGATTTCGGCATTTTTAAATGAAAATATCGAAGTATCGGTATTCTGCAAATTATATAAGCAGCTAAAAAGAACTGAAGAATATTTTTATTAGTACGTAACGAAAACTTGCTTTTCACTCTGTATTTCGTATCATTTTAACAATTCTAATTGAAATGTCACGGAACGAAAATATATCTGATATTTTAAAGTACATTTATGAAAGAATCATGAGAAAAAATAGAAAATTAATCAAACAATTCGTAAATGAAAGAAATGGCGATAGCATTTTGGAATATCCTATGAATATAGTATATATTTATTTGTTCTCATATAGATAATAGCAAGTGAGTTAATCTCATGCACATTTTATGTCCGCAAGTACATCGATACCTAATTTTTATAGATATTAATGTAATTACGCCCATATCGGTATATATTTATAATTACGTTCATAGGATACCATGTACATGTGTTTTTGTTTCTCGGTTTTTCACTATATTATATATTTTCTCTCTCTCTCTCTCTCTTTCTTTTTCTTTCTCTTTTTTTCTCTCTTTCTTTCTCTGATTGTGTAAATGTGTGTATATTATCATATATATATAATATATATACTATTTTTCTTAGATAGTATGTATCAATAGTGTCTCTTGTCTTTTTTTTTTATAGCGTTAAGAATTAATTTATTAAAACTTTCTCTATCGTCTTTTCATTTTCATAGCGTCTTTAATATCTAGCCATGCCATTAATCATTGCAATATATTTTTATCGCATGGGTATTTTTCTCGCAAATCCCTCTCACTCTCTCTCTCTTACTTCTCTCTCTCTCTCTCTCTCTCTCTCTCTCTCTCTCTCTCAAACACACACTCTCTCTCTCTCTCTCTCTCTCTCTCTCTCTTTCTCTCTCTCTTTCGCTCTTTTTCTCATCCCGCCACGTAATTAAATTTTTCTAAAAACTTTTACACGCTGTACATAGTCATCGAACAGCTCGAGGCATCCTGCTGATTGTACTTGTATTTGTTGATAATGAAATTTCTGTTTAAACGCCTCCCATTCCCGCTTCTCATTCCCGAGTTCTCGCGATATAAACGACGATGCCCTTTAGAACAGTGTTTCTAAAGTGCTTTAACTCGCGACCATCACTTCTTTTTCTAGGATTCATCTCGAGCGTTCGACAAAGCGATAAATCGAAAATGCGAGCGGGCGAAAGTTTCACGTCGTATCTCCGCCGAAGTTCACTGCGGAAAATTTACAGCTATTGGCCCCTTTTGGGGGCCAACTTGCACGACTTACTCGACATCGATTCGATTCGTTTAACGTCTATGATGATCGGCATTACTTCAGCTCGAGTCTCTTTGACGTCGAGAGTCAATAAAAGATATACCTTCGTGAAATTGAAATTACTATTTTAGTCGAATCAGAGCCAGAATGATCTAGAAGCGAAAGAGAAGCCTTTTGCAACGGGGCCAGTGGATTTCTTTAAAAAATAAAAAAAAGACGTGTTTGACGAGCTAGCGTCGTGCCAACTGATTTCTCTTGCGCTTGCATTATTGACGCGCCGAGAAGCGTAGTGCAGGATCCTCGTGGGACGCGTTTAACTTTTCAAAACTAGCTACTTCGCCCGAGACAACAGGGCGGGAATCGGTTACTCGGCTAGAAATCGCTCGACGTTTGTCCTCGCTCGCATTGCTCGATGTATCGACGTTCGACCGCAAAACTTGTTTCGCGGTAAGTGGTCGGGAGTGCATTATTCTCGCCAGACGAAGTGAAAAATCGTAGCTACGGTCAGAAACGTGCCGCGTTATGGTCTCTCGAGTGCAGTAGTGAACTGACTCGTCCCTTCTGCTCCTCTGTACGGTGCATTTCGAAACTACCAGTACGTATTTCGATGACGATCTTGTTACACTCACGCAGACTTGATATTTCTTTAGAGAGAATCTTACGGAAGACCATCGCGATTTCTTGAAATTTCCGCAAAGATTCCGCGGCAATCCAAACTTTATCAAAGTAAAACCGGCCTGAATTTTAAACAGTACACACAGAAAAATATTCTATTGCAAAGGAAAGTAATTAATTTACTTTTTTTTTTTTAATTAAATAACAGTTATCCTTAACAAAGAATATTTTCTTGATAATAATTTCTAAAATATATTTATTATAAATTTTAGAAAAAGATTAATATGTGCTAGAAAGAAGAATTTATTTTCTTTTGAAAAATACTATAAAATTAATTAAAGAAGCGAATTTATATAAGCAAATCGAATTTGTTTTAACTTAATAATCTTGATTGAGAAGTATTAAACTTACTAAGATTCAGAATATATTTTCAATAAATTTAATGCTTGTGATAAACTTTTGAAATATTTGCAACAATTATTATTTGCGTATTTATTTTACAGTATATATTTTTCTGTGTGTATAATTTTATTCTCAGTCTCTGTCACCTTCAAGCTTTTCTATAATTTTCACTTGTAATTCAATCACAGTTGTTATTGAAATATGTTCCGGTGGTTTTGGTACACTATGTACATACACCTCGGTCACGGTTGGATATATTCTACTTACACGTTTCTTGTTCAGCCAAATTCGCTCGTTGTTGTGCGCTTAGACATGTCAATTTTTTTTTAAGTTAATTGTATATATAATGTAATAAGTATAATATATATATTTATTAATCTGAGTTTCTAGGCAGTTGTGTGTTTTTATGGTATATACGGTAAGGTTTATACAACTAAGATCTTTTCCTTTTCTCGCTATTATCTTTTCCTTTTCCTCTCTGATTTTTCCTCAGTTACGTCATCTTAGAAAAAATGAATTCTATTTCGCGTACGTAGTTGATCGCCCTACTCGTTAGATATTACAAAATGAACACGTTGATCTATCGGGAGAATAATGGTCGAGCTGTTCGAGAAAAGAACGTTTACATTCATCTATGCATACATATCTTTTTTTTATTAGACTTTTTCATATCGCGAAAAATGGCGTGATCGTGAACGTAAGATGAAACGTTACTCCGAGACAAATTAAACGTGAGAATTATAGATTGTCCAAACGATACGAGGCACGGGCGTATCGATAAATTCCATTTTGTCTACATACATAAATAATTGACGTTTTTCGGATACAATTTTCGCGTCCACCTTCTCGAAACGCTCGAAATTATTCCTGGGTGTTTTTTTTTTTTTTTTTTTGACAATATATCTTCTTTCTCGTTTCGCTCACATGTGTCTCGCTCATTCATACACACTCAAAATAATTATCTATAATTTCCCCTCAACTCTTGAGTCGATTTGCAATATTTGCCTCGGCGTCATTTGCAATATTTGCCTCGCGCAGAGGAAAGATCCATAAATTATTTATAAAGAATAATCGTGACGCGGTCGCGCGTTTGTTCATCTAAACGTAGTTAAAATTACGAAGGTTTTACATTACGGAAACGCTACGGAAAGAACGGTATGTGTGTGTCTTCCTGACGTCCTAATCGGTGGTATTGAGCAAAGTGCCGTAATTACGTACTCGTTAGACTTACTCGAATTAGAAATTATATACGTATCCTCCTATTGGTCGTTTATGCTACTTAACAGTAGACTGAGTAGACTATTTGGCGGTTACTTGCGTTATTGCTGCTAAAATTTATGTAAAAGGGAGCTGCGCCTCACTCTCTAATATGGTTATCAATTAATCGTAAATTTCTTTTTTTTGGTATTTTGACAATTTTCATTGTATTTGCTAGATCTCTCGGGATAAATGCATGCTGATAGCTTTATTTCGAGGGAAAACAAGGAATTCGCTTTTCTTGCTGAATCGAGTTTCGAATGTTGTCGCGGGGGACATACAGCCAACGATATATTTTTAATTAAAGACTAAGTTCATTTAAACTCATGTTTTTTTTTTCTCGCATTGCAAAAAGCATGTTCTTTGTCAATAGTCTAGTTCTTTGACAGTTTGTGCGGACGAAAATCCCGTAGCTCGTGGAGCAGCGCCGCGAGTCGTCGAAGGCATCTCGATTGTTCTCAAAAATGTGTGTACGCGAATATGTGCTTTCGCGTTAATACAGTGTGTTTAGTACGTATTGAAAAATTTCCTCGTAGATGTACAGTCCACGCTAGACTACGTTATGCTTCTTATCGTCCTCGCTCTATCTACCCTTCCAAATACTGCTATCATTTAATACGATATTAACAAAGTCGTAATCGGAAAATCTCGGCGCATCGACGCAATACGCATGCTTCTCTTTTTTCGCGATTGTGTCTCGCGATTCGTTCGATTAAAGCGGTATGACGGTCGATTGAGCTGTAGATAATGTTTGTTACTTTACTATAAATTTTCCGAATAACTATAAAAGCGTTTACAAGACTATGTGTGATTTGTAACAAGGTACGAAATTAAAAATTATATTTATATTATACCAAAAGTTTCGTAAACCTTCTCGTCTTTTCGGGGCTCTCTCTCTCTTTCTCTCACTCTCTGATACATTTCCGAAATATCTCTTACGAAATACCTATCTTTTCCGTCAAGGAGCATTCTGTCGTGTAGCTAAACCGACTATTATATCGTTTTATCGTTTTAATGAATTGTCGAGCGTAACGTACCCACGTCTTCGATTCGCAATAATGCGACTTTCTTCGATACATTTTCCTCCCTTCTGCGACATGCCCCGATTTTTTTTTTTTTTTTTTTTAAGATGGAAGCACAAAATGTTTCACGAGGCCCGCGGAAAATATCACAGCCCTTAGAGAAGTCACGAAACTATCCGCGACGCATCCAGGAGTTTTTGGTCGTACAGTTATTTTGAAAGTGGCATAAGTCCAAGTTTGTGATGCACTCTAAATTCTACTATTGCACTATAAATTCGTGCTCCTTGCAATCTGCCTCTACAAGTTCTACTTCTGAAAACTGTTTTACGCCATTTTCAAAACGAACGGCTTGTATATTAGCAATAGCTTCCGAAGAGTATAGGTCGCGTTACGCGTTGCAAGTGATTTGTTAAATCAACGTTTTGTTCTCAAAGCACTTGTGGCTGTAGGACGATTCAGGACGACGGTTCGTGCAATCGGAGCAGCAAATACAGCGATGGAACTCGAGCAAAATTGTGCGAAGTAGCGTAATAGCCAATCTATTACGCTCCGAGAAACTTGTCTATGCAGATGTATAGAAATGTATCGGCAAGTCATTATAAAGAATTTTTGCTGAATTATCAAGGGTTGTCACAAAACTGGAAATCAGAGTAATGTTAGAGAAATTGAAAACAGTTGGGGAAATCAGGGAAAAATCAAGAAATTTTTTAAAATTTTTTGAAAAAATGGAAAATTAAAATTCTTAGTTTTAAAGAAATTTAATGTTTGTAACATCACATCTATATATTTTTGAAATACTACCAATTTAACAATTAAATGCAAGCAGTATAAACAACATTAATAATAATGTAGATTGCTATATTAAATTGCTCTCTCAACAAAATATTTAATGGTTTCCAAGTCAGGAGGAAAAAACAAAAATATTGATTAAATATTATTGAAAGTCAGGTAAAGTTATGAAATTTTATTTGGAAATCAGGACGAATTATGGAATTTTAGGACGAGGAATTTGTGGCAACCCTGTTATCAATTGAATTATCGACTCAACATTGTTGTATTTTTGCTTACGTTTTCGAAACTAAGAATGTTATAGGTTCACGCCTAAGGTGTTCGCAAAATCCGATATAAGTGTCACAGTGAATTAATATCGGCAACGAGTGGCATTTACATACGCACTCTTAAACATAATCAAACAGCATGTCAAAAATAGATTTCAAGAATAGCCAATATTCTTTGTATGCGATCTCAGTTAGAAGTGTTGTGTTTTTATCGATAGCGTGTGAATTTGGACAAGATTGTTAACCTTCCGGAATTGAGGCCAAAATCATAATTATTGACGCTGGGTTTGCAAGACTCATCTAATTCATGTTAATTAAGAGAGGCACTAATTAATTTCAAGGAACGAAAATGACATAATTTGTATAAAATGGAATGAATATTTAAGTTCTTCTTAAAATATTATTTAACATGAATAAGTATAAATTTTCAGATGTAACATAAAGAGAATTGAATTGTTTGACTTTTTCGACAAAGAGATTTATAACTGATTGTGAGTTACAATACAAGTCTACCGTTTCAGTTCCGGAAGCTTAAATTTATAGAAAGAAGTAAATTAAATTTTAAAATGGAATCGATGCGCGATTAACAGGAAATTTCGCTTTGTTACGTTGCTATATCAATTAAGAAACTCGCCATAAAGCGAACGATTTGTTTTTTTTTTCTTTTTTATTATTGACGCATGAGAGCTACCTTCGAAGCCTTTAATTAATCGTTAGAAATTTAATATCTCTCGCATTCTCAAACTTCTCTCTTTGGAGATTTCGTTATATTCGCATATCATAAGCGCACTTATCTGATTCGATATTCATGTATAGGGCGTTTCAAAATTACACTGACAAACACCATCGGTGGCGAATTCATTGACAAATTTGGAGTCATCTTAAAAACTATCGAAATATTAATAATTTCTCAATTATATAAGCGATTGGATATGAGTGATCTTTCGTAATTATCTTTTAAAAGTACAAACAAGTAACGAAATCTTACTCTACATTTAATCTTAAGTAAATCTTAAGTGAACTTTGAAAGCTTTTGTTTAATGTTTATTCATGTATTTAATGTTATAAATCAGAGATAGGGTAAGACCTCTTTTATTCAGCTATTTTTCTCTTTATTATGGAACGATTAAATGCAAAATGCTCAAAGAGAGAATTTATAAATATCAATTTCTTAAAGAATTTAGAGAGAAAAGCTTTTATGACTAATAATAAAGTCAATGCAAAAAGAAAAAATTGCAAATTTCGAAGAAAAGATTTTTTTTTGGCGATATTGTTTCTAATTATACAAGCTCGAATAAAAATAAGTTGACGGAAATGTACAGATAGTACACGAATATCTATTTTTATGATTCTCGTATAACGTGAGATTGAATTCAAATATTTCTTAGGACGCACAGGATATTTTTAATATAGTATCATTAATTTATTTAAAAATTATAAAAAGTACGGCTTATCTCTTTGGTGTATGACAGTGATGCCATTTATGATCGTTCCAGATCTCTGGTCGTAGTACCTATAAAGAACGATATAAATGCCACGCCTGATGATATTTGTGTACTCCATTCGAACTATTTCGGCTTTTCTTTTTAAACGCAAGAAATCTTACAAGATTAATCACGTACAATTGTCACATGCAATTTGTCCATATTCTTGCACATTTAATACTAAATATGGCTGCCTAGTTCTGAATTTTGTTAATTTAACAGATCGTGTTTCCATGTACTGGAGACATGATATGAGAATCAATCGACCGTAGTTGGTACTAAATGTACGTTGAGAATATGACCTGTTTTTTTCGACAAAATTTTTTCGAAAATTCTCTCGATCGTTTTTGCGATTAACAAAATAATTTAAATAAGTTATGTGTATAACAAGTATTTTTGCGAATTTATCTAGAGTTAAAAATTTACGAAGCGAAATTATGAAATCGTGATTCAAACTTTTAAACTTTCAAGTTTTCCGTATTTATTATTATTATTATTATTATTATTCATTTCGAGGTAAAATATATGGTATGGCGTATGTAAAATATGCACTTTAACGTGCAAGTGATGCAAATTGCGAAATAAATAAATAAGTGTTATTAAGCCAAGTTTGAAGTCTGGACGGAAATGCCTGACAAATGATCGCAAAATTATATCCAATAATTTGCAAGCGTGGAAAAAGTACTGAGTTAAAAACAATCATTAATCTTTCTTTAACATTATGAGATTACTAATTCATCAGATATCGCAAAAATAAGTGGTGCTTGTAAGAGGGGGATAATTATTTCTCAAATACGATCGCAATTTACAGTCGTTAACGGCGCTTGAGATCTTTCAAACGGAGTCGCAGGTGAACGGGCTCGCCACGTCCCAAAGGTGTCTCCGAAGGATCCTCGACGCCATTAATTTCGAAAGACCAGTCGCATTCCCGCGCTGAATCTTCGTCTCTCGTTAAGGCGCGACGGAGTCCCTGAAGTAGAAGTCGGCAGTTCTTTCGGTGCAGATTGGTCGGTCGTTTCCATTAGAGATATCCGTGAAGCTTTCTTACGGTACGAATCCTTTGGCGATTCGGGACACGCGTCCTTACAGGCTCCAGTAATACCGCGGCATCCTCAGGATCTTCGGCGATCGTGCAAAGTCGAGAAATCCCGGCACAATTGTCCTTAAAGAGGATCAGGACGCGCCGTAAACGCAGGCCGAGTTGTCTGGTGGACTGATCTTCTCCACAGGTAACACGGCTGCTCTGTGCCACTCGTCACGAACCTGTTATCGGAAAAGATAATAATTGCTTACTACAGCAAGATAAGAAATGGGGGAACAAAATCGATCTGCGTTTGATACCATTTTTGGATTTTTTTTTTCACAGTTTTGCTGAAGCATCTAAGAACTTTAGACAGACCTAAAAATAATTTGGTTAAACTATCAAAATAATTGTGTGTGCAGGACATTTGAATTTGTCTAAGAAAAAGAGAGTACAACTTTCACTTTTTTGCGATCGTTCGGAGATCGTTTTATTTTTACATCTTCTTACGTACTTTTCTTCATGGAAACCAAAAATTATCATAATAATGAACGGTACACTTAAGGAAAAATTAGTACATTGAAATAAAGTTCATAAAATGCTCATTCATATCGTCGCTGTCAGTTATTATTTCAATCATTTAAAAATTAATTTAGAGAGAGAGAGAGAGAGAGAGAGAGATTAATAACTTTATTTTAATGTATCCATGCAAAACTTTCTGCAGCTCTGCTCGATCATTTTTTTTGTATGATTATTTTGATGGTCCAACAAAATTTTTCAAATCTGTATCTAAATTTTTAGGTACTTTAATAAAATTGTTTTTTCTACGCGAAAAAGTTGATCAAGACTAATCTTTATGGGAAGAAAATGTATGTAGCATCTGTTGTAAATTTTTCTACAAAAATATTCGCGTTATTTAGTCACGATAATATTATATTTCATTGTTTATTAATGTCTTAATTTTTTTCCTACGTAACTATTCGATTTGCTTGAAAAAGCTTGTTTTTGCTATTTTTATTTTTTGTGCCAGATAGAGCTGTTATCTTTATTGCGAGCGTGAAAATAATTCCAACAATGAATTTGTGAAAACAGGAGCAGGCGCCATAGTTACAACGCACTCAATTAACTTAGCGCGTGCATAACAAAGAGTGTTAAAATTTTAATAACCATCCAAAAGCGTTGATAAATATATTCAGCAAGCACGCGCGATTAATCGTAGTCAGATATCCGGAATTACCTAGTCACCATCGTAGGATATATGTTTTATTTTAGCAACCGAAACGTTTTTTTTTATACAGTCATCGTAAATAATGATCGTAAAACGGCATCCTGTAGCCGATTAGAAACGAACATCACCATACCTGTTCGACTTTCGCGAATACCCTCAGTAAGTTGAGGCCGGCTAGTTTCTTGATGTCCTCCTCTGTCCATGCAGGATCCTCTAACAAGGTGGCCAATAGTTGCGGATACCTCGAGACATCCTCTAAACCCGTGGGAGTACTACAAAAGGTACAAATCTCGTGAGGGTCAAACGATCTTCTTAACTTAGCTGATTCGAGGTAACACTCAGAGAACGACGATAAGTTCGCAGCGTTCGATGAGTTACGTTCAGTTTTTAAAAGAGCATTATAACAATAAATTGAATAACGATTGATTCGTTTGTTTTGAAAACGATATGAATTATATTTTTAGTCAATCTGAGTTGGTATATTTAGTGTTATAAAACTGGTCTTCAATACTTTCACTTCTGCAGTATTGTACTCGCAATTGACGTGTGTCCCACGCATTATTATAGATACGCAAGCTTTTGTGATTCTACATTAGGTCTGAACAGTCTGATTGTTATTATGAATAAGTATTGAATT